>NW_008360311.1:6837965-6838669 GCF_000622305.1 Nannospalax galili
CCTGATCCTTTTCATCCAGACCAATGTAGAGCTTTCTCTGGGCCCCAGGAGCACTGCTTCTGGGCCTGGCCCAGCCCTAAACTCCCTCTGCTTCCCTGGGCCTGCACCACCCACCAACCTCTTTCTGGGACACTGGAGCTGACCTTTCCTCTTCTTGATCCTTTGCATCCAGACCAACCCAGCTCCTCAGTGCAGAGGAGGCCTTGGGGCCTCTTCCTGCCCCATCTGCCTTTGCATTTCTTGGTGGCATGGCCACCAGCTGCCCTAGACCAGCATCTTTCCTGAGCCCTGCTCCCAGGCCAGTCCAACCCCAAAATCCCTGAAGACAACATCTTTCATAGAGGGATCCAGGCTTTAGGAGAAACCCTGAGAGCATCTGATCCTCATCTGATTTGGACCTCTGTGGGAACTCCTGAAGACAAAAGCAATCTGGCCACTCCAATATAAAATCAAAAGAGAGAACCAGAAGCTTAGAAGAACCAGCTTTTCACACCCCAAAAGTAAACCACAGAGGCACATAAAGTTTACAAAAAGAAGCAGACCTAAACTTGAAGGCTTGAGTCTCACACAAGAATCAGAAACTACAAAAGAAATTCACATATCAAAATCACAGAGAAAAAACAACATGTAAAACCAAAATACCATATTGCCACCAAATACCAACAGTCATCTAGGGGAGTACAATGAGAACCCCCTAGAGATAA
>NW_008360311.1:6845866-6855597 GCF_000622305.1 Nannospalax galili
ATTCTATTGTCTCTGCCTCCCCAGCAGTGGTTTTACAAGTGCATGGCATGGAGCCCGTATTGCTATGTAGATTCTGGGGATATCAACTCAGGCCCTCATGCTTATGCTCCAAGCAGTGACTGAGTCATCTCCTCGTCCTGAAAGTTATCCTGTGCTTAGGAAGCAAGGGGTAAAACGGGAAGAAAATACCCACATGCATTTCCCCTGCTTTTATTTTTGTAGCACTGTTGTGGTTTGAATGTCAAATGTCTTCCATGGGCTCAAGTGTTTGGATGCTTGGTCCCCATCTGGTAGCACTGTTTTGGAAGGTCGTGGAACCTTTAGGAGGTGGGGTCTTGATGGAAATAGGTCACTGGGGGTGGGCCTTGAGGTTTGACAGCTTTGCCTCACTTGTCTGTCCGCCGCTTTCTGATGATGCAATGTGACCAGTTGCCTTTCGTGCCTATGGTCTGCCCTCTGTGACAGTGATAAACTCTTCTAACTTCCCTAAGTTGCTTGTTAGGTATTTGGTCAGAGCAAGGAGGAAAATAACAAATACAGTCATCAAGAGTGTTTGGCTGGGAGTGGTGCAGAGTTTAAAATGGCATTCAGGAGGCAGAGGAAGGTGGCTCTCCAAGTTTGAGGCCAACCTGGTCTACATAGTGAGTTCTAAGACATTCAGAGCTACATAATGAGATCCTGTTTCAAAAACAAAAACAGTTTCTGTACCATAATTAAAACTATCTGATAAGGTTTTTGATAAGTCTAAGAAGTTATAGCTTTAGAGGAAATGAGTTAATGTTTAGAGACGAGCACGGAGGTGGGGTGTAGCTAGAGACCTAGCGAAGCTGACTTTGCATCTTCCCGACTGAATCTAAGAAGTTATAGCTTTAGAGGAAATGAGTTAATGTTTAGAGACAAACATGGGAAGTGGGGTGTAGCTAGAGACCTAGCGAAGCTGACTTTGCATCTTCCCGACTGACTTGGGCTACATGAACTGTGATGAAACAGAGCAATAGTCCCCAAGTTAGCTTCTGGTGAGAAGCAGGTGGGAAAGAGGCCTCTCCCTCTCCTCCCTGTGAAAGGCGCAGCTTGGGCATGGCATGTGCTAGATATTACATTATCAAAAACTCACAGCTTTTTGTGTAGTGTTGCTTTCATCTCCCTAGTGAGGGACCAGATGGATGGAGTTTGGGTCACCTGCCCAGGTTAACATTACTGAAAACAGAAGAGCTGAGATGTAAAGTCTTTCAGTTCCCAACATCCTTTCATCCTCCTGTTGATGAGACACAAAAGCAAACATGATCCTAAGTTCTCACCCTGTGAAGACAAATGGTTACAGTGGTGTGTGTGTGTCCCCTGGAGCTGGAGCTGGAGTTGTAGGTAGTTGTGGACTGCCTGATGCAGATGCTGGGAACAGAACTCTGGTCCTCTGTAAGAGCAGTCAGTGCTCTTAACTGCTGAACCATCTCTCTGGTCCCTTTTCTGAACCTTTAGCAAGAAAAAAAGAATCAGATACTAGCTCTGTGAAAGCTAATATTGCAGCTTGAGAGCCTCTAGAGTCACCTAAGAAACGAACCTATAAGCATGTCTGTAAGGGCGTTCCTAGATTGGGTTTGGTGAGGTGGGAAGATTGACCCTACACACGGACAGCACCATCTCATGGACTGGGGTTGTTCCAAATGGAAAAAAAACCCCGACAAAGACAGCAGAGCACCAGCATTCATGAGTCTCAGCTTCCTGACTGGATGGACTGTGACCAGATGCCACCAGCTCCTGCCACCATGCCTCCCCACCATGAGCCACTGTGTCCTCAAACTGTAAACCTTCCTTCCTTAAGTTGTTTTGTGTTATAGAATGCTCTCTTCTGAGCACACAGCCATCATCATCATCAGAGCAGAGACTCCCAAGATTGGGCTTGTTGACTGTTGACCTTCCCTCATCGGAGGGGTGGGGACGATTGTTGGACCCTCAGCTGAGTCACTCCCTCCTGCCCCTCCTTGCCAGCTGTGTGCAATTTTGCTCTAATTGCATGTGGCGTTGTGGTCCTGAGGGGTATCAGAGTTTATAGACTAGGGGAGATTATCTAGAAAAGGATCCCATCTGTGCAGCTACAGGGACACCATCATCCATCCAGATTTCCTGGTGAGGCTGCTTTGGGGTCACCCGTGCTTCTGTAAATAACACCTCTGTAAGAAAGCCCAATAAACTCACTGGTTCCCCAAACTGGACTTCGGTATAACTGTACTTCCGTTTACTGTTGCAGCTTTATAAGGGGAGAGAGCAGATGTTTGTTTCCGTCTGCTCAGGAAGGCTTTCTCCCAACATCGCTGTTGGGTGTTTTGTTGCAGCAACAAGACAAGTAACTAATACAAGCTTTTCCTCCAGCATCTCCGGCATGTCATCATAGAGGCAGTCGATCCAATGCAGGGAAAGCCAGTGGGGTTGGAGGTCAGAAGCGCTTAGCTTTACCCTTACAGGTTTACATCTGAGAGCACATAAGAGAGGCTCTAAGCATGGTTAGTGTGGTTATTGTCTTTACCCAAAATAAAGGTTGGAAAGAGCAGAGGTGGGAAAAACGAGACGTAGAGGAAAGTGGGGGAGGGAGGGGGCAGTTGAACCAACCTACTGCAGACCTGACATTAAATTTAAAATCAAAAAGCTCAATCAGGCACCACTCAACTTTTGCTTTATTTATTTCAAACAAGAAAAGGTTTAATAGGGAGCTGGAGAGATGGCTCAGTGGTTAAGAGCACTGGCTGCTCTTGCAGAGGACCAGGGTTTGGTTCCCAGCACCCAAATACTGGCTAACAACTGCCTATAACTCCAGTTCTGGGAGATCTGATGGCCTCTTCTGGCCTCTGCAGGCATTGCCCGACATGGGTCCACTTATATACATTAGGTAAAATATGCAAACATAAAAGAATAAATAAGTCAAAATAAAAATTTAAAAGGTCAGGAAAAAGGCAGGATTGAAAAAGAAACCCACTTGCGATGTTTCCATGTCACTGTGATTTTTCTTCAAATGAAACACAAAACAAACCCACGACCATCATCTCTTCTGGCTTTTCTAGTGTCAGATGCTATTTCAGTGAGTGAAACATAGATTCAGAGATGATCGTACAGTCAGAGTATAAACATGAGCTGCAGAAGCCAAATCCATGAGCTGTTGAAACGGAACAGTGACCGTAAACCAGGGGATGTTGAGCTTCATGTTCCTTAACAGCCCTTATGTAGAGCTTCGCATATGTTGCTGTACTTCTCATCTTTAGCTGAGTCTCAGTTATAGAAAACACCCAGTGTGGGGCTGGAGATTTGGCTCAGTGCTTAGGAGCATTGGCTGTTCATGCAGAGGACCTGGGTTCCGTTCCCAGAACCCACATGGCGGCTAACAACCACCCATAACTCCAGTTCTAGGGGATCCTACGCCCTCTTCTGACCTCCACAGGCATCGCATGACACAAGTGCGCTTACACACATGCAGGCAATACGCTCATACACATAAAATAAAAATAATAAATAAAATATTTAAAAAAGAAAGAACCCAGCTTGTGGTAGCAATGTGGAATCCAAGGTAAACTGATATTCTCTTAGGGGATAAAGATGCGCCAAGGCCTGCTCCCCAAATGTAGTGGAGGCTCAGCATCCATCCCACCTCCATTTTTTTGGCACTGCTTCTTCAGGAAATTGCAGACAAACGGGTAGCTCTGTTTCTCTGTTAGTATTTCAACAGCGATGCCTGTCATTCACTGGGGAGTGGTTTCATCTTTTGAAAATTTTTCTGTGATGCTTTCTGGAGAAAACAGTGTGTGGGTTACTACAAAGCTTAATTAGAGCTCAGCTAATTGGAAGTTTACTCCTAGAATTTGATTACACATGGCATCTATTTTGTTAATAAGTGATTTTTAGAAATAATTCATTGAGGTGAAATGCACATAAAACAACATGAATTGTTTTAAAGTGAATAATTAATGAGTAAATGGCATTTAGTACAATCACCGTATTGTCAACCACGTGACCATGTAGCGCCCAAACACGCCCACCAATACAGAGCAAGGCCACCGTCACCAAGCGGCTCCTCCTTGTCTCCGCCCCCAGAACCACTGTTCTGCTTTAGACATTTCAGGGAAGTGGATTTATGCAAACCACACGCCAGTCGTTCTTGTCTCTTTCACTTAGCACCATGTACTGTATGTCTAGCTACCTTTCAGCATGTAGCAAGACTTTATTGCTTTTTATATTTAAGTAATATTCCATTGCACAGCTCTGCCAGTTGGTTCCATGGGTATCTGGGCTCTTTTTGCCTTTGGTTATTATTTCAGTTTTCCATCTCTATAGAAAATACCTGAAACACCCACTTAGAAAGAGAAAAGGCTTCTGTTTTGGTTCCATGCATGATGGACTGACCTTGTTGTTTAAGATGATGCCACAACATGTGGTGGTGGGAATGTGTCATGGAGCAAAACTTACTTCACAGCAAGACAGTGAAATGAGAGAGTGAGGGGGTCTCATGATCCCCTCTGGGGATGCCTCTAATGGCTCAGAGACCCCCTGCTAGGCCCCACATCTTAAAGGCTCTACACCACCCCAGTGGCTTGGGAGTGAAAGGAGAGAATTATGGCACTCTAAGAAAATATTAAATGTCAGTTTTAAATGGGAGTTTGGGGGAAGCACCTGTTAGCATTGTGAATTCCCCTCTTAAATCATCTCACACCCCCCCACACATATGTGCAAAAGTCAGTACAAGAGGAAACAGGTACCTCACATACCAGTTTCCAAGAATAGCAGCAATGAACACTTTAGCTAATACTTTTCATGATGAAATGTTCTAAATTCTAACTTTCTAATGATCAAATTAATCCATTGCTAATTGAGTAACTGAGATGGTTCACTCCTCGAAGGAGCAGTACAAGTCACAAGGACATTGATTTACATGAAGGAGCCATACAAGTCACAAGGACTTGGATTTACATATCTATCTGTAGCCATTGGCCGAGGGCTGGCCTTTGAAAGCTCTGGTCCCTGAATTAAACATAAAGATCAACTTGTGACTCATCTGGATTTAAAATTTTGGATGACACTCAGAAAAAAAAAAAAAGTAAACATTACATTTTAAGATGCTGACTGTTCTGAAGTGGGTGAATTGAGTTTTTCAGATTTTAGAATCCATAATGCAGGTCACCAAGGTTTTCAAAAAGACAAACAAAGAGTAGAGGGAAAAGCTCTGTGCACCCTCTGCGATGAGATCATCCCGACAGGTTAAGCAACTTGGAAATTTCCAAAACATTCCTGGCTTCAGGTCCTGCTCCGTTCTCCCAGGGGAGGATATGGAGATGCCCCCATGTCAGTCATTGGTATTCCTCACCCCTGGGGCCATCTGAGCTGAGCTGCACTGGGGGGGAGGGGAAGAAGACTAAATACACACCCAGAGCTACATGGAAAACAAAAAAGGTGGCGGGACGCCGACACATGGTAATTTTAGAGAAATACTCTGAACGGCATACACGTTAGAGACCACACAGGCAAGTTTATAAGGAAGAGTTCAGTCATGTGATGTCAGTTAAGAAAGTTCAGAGAAAGGTGACACTCCTGTGGGTCTAGGGAAACCGGGGCAGACAGAATGTTCTAGAAGTTTATCATTAAAAGACAGGTAGGATTTCTTCAGTAGTCAGGAGGAAAGGGGCATGCTCTGGTCCAAATATCAGCGGTGGGCAAACATGACTTGGTGACTGAGGGGTGTGTTTGGCTGATGGGAACCTGGAGCAGGGTCTCATGGGAAAAAATACTGTTCAGGTGTTTCATGGTGATAGAATTCTCTCTCACTAAAACAGCTGTTTGTTCTGGGCATTTTTTTTTTCCTACCAGGCAAATTTTGAAAAATATATTTAAGGTGAGGATGTGAGAACAAATGACGTGGCTGTATGATCTTGGGAACACTTCCTACCTTGCTGATGAGCTTCCAGGGCTCCTGGGGGTCTGTTCTCTGGTTCTATCTTGCTTTCTGTCCTCTTAATTTTCCAGCATATCAAGCTGATTTGTGCACTGGCCTATAAACTTTGGCCTTCATTCCTTTCCTTAGGTTAGACTTCTTAAAAGCAGCACCCCCCTTGTCTGTTACTTTTGTTGTGTTTTGATAGGATCTTGCTGTGCAGCCCAGTTTGACTCTAATGCATGATGGTCCTTCCTCTGCCTGTCTAGTGCTGGGATTACAGCTGTAATCACATCATTATCACATCTTATGTTTGTGTATGTGTATGTTTGTGTATGTGTTTGTACACGTATGCGCAGGAACACTCACCCATGCAGGTGTGTGTGGAGGCTGGAGGCTGATCTCAGGATGTCTTCCTCAATAGCCTCTCCACCTTATTTTGTAAAGATTAAAAAAATGTGTATGTGTCTGTTGGGGGGGGGGATGTGCAGAATGCAGGTGCTCAAGGAAGTCAGAGGCATTGGATCCCCTGGAGGTGGAGTTACAGGCAGGTGTGACCTACCATGGGAACTGAACCAGTATGTGCTTTTAACAGCTGAGGCATATGTCTCTTTAGTCCCTCAAGTATATTTTTTCAGACAAGGTCTCTCACAGAATCTGAAACTTGCCATTTTGGCTAGACTGGCTGGCCAGTGAGTCCTTGGATCTACCTTTCTCTGCCTCCTCAGTGCTGGGGTTAGGGTATCTTCATGGTTGGCTTTTACCTTGGTGGGGATAGAACTCAGGGAGGCCCTTTCCCCACTGAACCATCTCCCCAGTCCTGTTTCACATCTTGAAGAAGGCTTGAGACCTTCACAGCTTCTGAGTCTCTTTGAGGACCTCTCCTCCAGACTCCAGCAGCAGCTAAATCTGCGGCACTTCCTGTCCTTCTTGCAGCCTCTCCCTGGTCCCTTTACTCTCCAAATTCTTCCGCTTCTGCTCCATGTCGTAGGCCTGTGCATATCGACATCCCTGTGAAGATCCTGCTTATTTCAGAAAACATGTAATATTTATCTTTCTCCATCCTCCCTTTACTTTGACATTAAAAAAAACTTTTTTTGTTTTGATTAAAAAAAACCCTTTTTTAAATTAAAAAAATTATGTATATGAGTGTTTTGCCTGCATGCATGTAAGGGCACCAGGTTTGTGCAATGCTCACAGAGGCCAGAAGAGGGTGTCAGATCCCCTGGAGTTACAGAGCATTGTTAGCTGCCATGTGGGTGCTGGGAAATGAACCCATGTCCTCTGCAACTTGGAGACTGTTTACTGGTTTGTCTTGGTGGTTAAAAGGGTAAATTAAGTCAACACATTTATCTGAGTTCCCATTTCAATCTCTTTGAGTGATTGTTCACAATGGAAACCCAGGTAGGAAGAGAATGAAATATTAGAAATAAAGTTGTAGGAAACATATAAGATCTTTTTATAGAACACTTCTCAGACATTTCCCATGTGATAGTTCCATAATTTTGTTGATTAGCTAACACAGGTGTAATTTCCTCCTTAAGAAATTATATAGATTTGGTTCCCAGCTCCCACATGGTGGCTAACAACCATCTGTAACTCCAGTTCCAGGGATCTGATGCCCTCTTTTGGCCTCTGAGGTCATCAGGCATGTACATGGTGTATATAATATATGTGGCATACATATATGCAGGCAAACACATATACACACAAAATAAAAATAAATTAAAAATTCAAATTTATATAAAAACTTTCATACTTTCAGTAACATATCTCTGGAACAGTATTTTCAAAGAATATATTATATTTTAACTTTTTAAATATTGTGAACTTTGAGAAATATCCCACATTAAATATAATTGGTACCCTCTAAAATACATTTATCTTTATTAATTTGTTTTTATAGGCATATACATTAAGAAAATAAAACTTTATTCAGTAAGGTGATTATTATGTAAATGCTTATGACCAACTCAGAGAACTGCCCTGTCTGAAGTGCTGACAGGGGTTTGAAGCAGTTTTGTAAGCAGAGCTTGTGTAGATTTGGGAACTAGCACACACAACCTTTTTAAATGTGTATGTTTGAACCATCTAGTTTTTAAAAACAACCGAGTTAAAATTTTGCTGTATTCTGATTGGCTAAATTCTCTTTCTTTTTAAGATTTATTTTTAATTTTTGTGTCTGGGTTTCTGTGTGTGGGTATGTGCAGTGCCTGCAGAGACCAGAAGAGGGTGTTCGTTCCCCTTGGAGCTGGAGTTACATGTGGTGGTGAGCTACTATGTGGGTCCTGGAGCTGAACTCCAGTGCTAAGGGCAGCGAGTGTTTTTAACCACTGAATCATCTCTCCAGCTCCTAAGACTTCAAAATTCTTAATGAGCTTTTTAGAAGTGGAGCAAAATTTTACTCCATTGAATTGCTGTGGTGACTTTAACAAGAGCACAAATGGGTTGATTTTCTTCATTCAGCTTTCTACTCTTCAAACTCTGGCAGGACTGACTTATTTCTAGTGAACTTTGGTTGTCTTAATGGCAACCCAATTTCCCAAGTCAACTGCAGCCTACTGTGTCCTCTTCCAGCGGTCGTCTGTGCTGACTGATCTAGGTATATATGCAAATTCTTTTTTTAGAAAAATGATGTATAATATGGGGTCTCATCTTTTCCCATGAGAACTGCTCAGTTAGAGAATCCATGCACTGGACTTGCTGGAGGCCGCTTACTGACCTACCACGAGCACACCCACAGGCAGCAGCCCAGTCCCACCAACAGTGGTCGGCCAACTTTTGCTCACTCGTGGTGCGTGCTCAAAAAACAGCATTGTGTGTACAAGGCTGAGCATTTGAGCATTGTGTGGATATTTGGTTGGCTAGACAAGTTGGTGGCGACCATCAAAGCACAACATTGATTTCACCTCATTGAAGATGATGAGGACCTGGTTATTCCTACTTTGACCAGAAAGTTATCAAACTTTTGCAATTCTGATGTGATGAGGAAGTAAATAAGATAAACTGTATTCTCTAATTTTATTGCAAATGTTTATTATTAGCAGTGGCCAACATCTTTTAAATGTTTATGCTATCTCTACCAGATAATAAATTAGACAATAAATTGCATTTGTGGTTTTATTTAGAATTAAGTTTATCATGTGATACTCAGCATCTTTTAAGGGCCATTTCTATTCTGAGTCATCAGCTCATCTCCCCTGCCTATGTCACAGAATTGATGATTTGAACTATCCTTTGCATCTCCTTTCTGAAGATTTATATATTTCATTTGGAGACACGTTTTCTTGTCTTTTGCCCATCATAAAATTGGGTTGCTTGCCTCTTCTGTTTAGTGACAAGACAAGCAGTGTGTTGCCCAGTATCAGTAGCTCTATCTCCTTGTCAGAGATTTAGGCCTTCATTTCCCCTCTGAAGAGGTAACCCTAAAATCATTTAGGATTTTTAACAATCCCCACCCCCTCTGAAAAGGTAACTTAACTGCCAGTATTTGAGCTAAAGCTTGAGCAACAACAAAATACCTTTACATAAACATCAATTAGACACATATTTGTTCTTTTTCCCCCCACTTTGGTCTTTTGAGACAAAGTCTCTCTGTAGCCTCAGCTGGCCTGGAACTTGATATGTAGATCAGGCTGGTCTTGAACTCACAAAGATCTGCCTGTCTCTGCTTCCTGATTGCTGGGATTAAAGGCGTGTGCCACCACTGGCTCATATATTCGTTCTTTTAAGCCATCCCCTGTAACTGTTATCAAGTAGGTTTGAACTTGGACCTTAGAAATTTAAAGATCATATGATCATATATATAATTTCTAATCTCATC
>NW_008360311.1:6856383-6857284 GCF_000622305.1 Nannospalax galili
GAGAGTGATTTATCATAACTGTGCTTTTTTATTTTGAATGAATGTAAATAGCTGATAGAGAAGAAGCAGACAGAGAGAAAAACATCACATTTCTGTTCACAACATCCAGCAGAAATCAACTGAAGAGGCCTTGATAAAACCATTATTTGGAGTTACTACTTGAGAGACTCCTAGACAGAAAGTCCTCTTTGTCCTCTCCATGGATGAGCTTCCCATTAGCTGCTTCTTCTATATACATATTTATGGGATAAAGAATAGATTTTGTTGGAAATAGTTTACTCTTTAGTTGCTTTTATGGTCATAAGTCTTTATTCATGAGCTGTTTTGTTGCTGTCCTTCTTCCATGTCACAGAGATGGGGGCTAGCCTGACCCAGGGCGGGGTCTTTGGGGAACACCTCAATACAAACATGCTTGGGTCTGAAGTGGGAGAACTAAATACCATTTCCATAGGCAGCTTCTCAGTGAGCTTAAACAGCACATGACAGTTCACCCATATAATGTATACACCAAAGGCATTTGCTGCTCAGATAACAAAAGGGTACTTTTTGAAGGATCGGAGAAGAGAAAAGGAACCCAGTGGTTTACTGGGAAAAGGAGGCTTGCTGTTAAGTCCAATGAGAGCAGGCTGGACCCAATGCATCTGTGTTCCTTATAAGCTGTGTAGAGTTCTCTGAATGAGTCTCGTCTACTTGATCATGCATTGGAAAAAGCTACTGAGAAAGAGACAGAATGCATTTTTTTTCTTTAGACTGTTATCAGAGATAGAAGACCTGATTTTGAATGATAGCCCTCTGTTACCTTTAAGCTTTAAAAGGTGATGGGTGAGTGGCAGTCTGCAATTATGATCAAGTAAGAACAAGCTGACATAAGTATCTGGCTTTACTTTTGTCTAACTTGAGA
>NW_008360311.1:6857544-6858625 GCF_000622305.1 Nannospalax galili
CTTTTGTCTAACTTGAGATCCTCATTGGCTAGATTTGGGGTGATCAGTTGCTTAAAACCTTTACCCTTTTCCTGTATGTCTGCAAATGGAGGCAGACATTCTGAAAAACTTATCAAAGTACCCCCTCTTATAAAAAATAAATGGCCTTTTATTTTCATTTGCAAAATAACTGTAATTCAAAGCTAGTGCTATGGTTAAGCTTCCCCAAGGTGGGCATTCTTAGGATCCTCTAGCTCCAGGTGATGCTGAGGCTTATTAGTAGGAAAAGGTCAGATTCTTATATTTGAGGTTTTGAGGGCCTAGTTTTGCCCAGTTCCTGAGGAAACAGCCATGTAGTGATTCCAGAGGAATTTTGTGATCAATTTGGTTCATGTGCCACAGATAAAGGGGGAAAGATAGAGAAGTCTTGGGTTGGGCTTGTCCTCTCCCTACCTGCGTTCTCTAGTTTGCCTAGAGGGCACCTCTGGCCTGCCTGTAGGAGGAGCAACTAGCATAGTCTAGTCTCTCCTAGAGAGAGCTTTGACCAAATAGTGTGACTCACACATACCCATGTCTTGGTTCTCCCTACCCATGTCCTGATTTTCTCCTCTTTTCTGCCTGTGACCTCTGCAATTAGGGGGGCTTAAGGCTGGACCCTGATAGTTCCTCTTAGAATCCAAATATCTTTGGTAGCACTATCCCTAAAAAATTGTCATTTGATTTCTCAGGTCATGCACAGGTTGAGAAAAAGATTATAAGTACTTGGGGTTCTAGCTTGTTCCAGTTGCTAGGGGAAAAGCTGAAGGAATCTTGGAGGTCTCTGTCCCCATCTGTAAGCAACAACAAAAATGGAAGAGGATGACAGAGATTTGCCTAATGCTCCTTTAATCTCTCCACCCTACATCCAGAGAGGCAGCGCTTGCCTACAATGCAGGGAGAAGTTGGCATATCCCAGAGCCCCAGGATTTGTTCCCAGAATGGGACTGAATTGTATTTACCCATACCTATGGTTCTAATTCCTGGATGTTTTGCTTAAAAGCCAGATATTTTTTGATGCCTCCATTCCTGAAAATATACCAGTCCCTTTCAACCTTATCTGTGA
>NW_008360311.1:6858689-6859202 GCF_000622305.1 Nannospalax galili
GCATTTCATTACAACAGCATTGACATATTCAATAACAATTTCCAGAGCTAAGATGCATCTCCTTCAAAATTGGCTGTAAATTTTTAAGCTTACAATTCAATTAATATAGTTATACAATATTGTACTCAGTATAAACCCTATAAGATATAAAATTAAAGGAGGTTTTAACCTTTAAAAAAGATCAATATTTCATTATTAAAATGCACAGTTTCATACAGAAAAATTCATTTTTAATGAAATTGACGCTAAGATGTTTGCACATGTGTTTCTAATATCTATTTATCTGATTATTACTAGTCACAGTGGGTTACTTTCTGAGCTCCTTGGCATCTGAGCATGGCTATAGTGTCATCAGGTAGATTTCAATGGTAATGTTTTTCACATCTATTTATTATTATTTTTTTTAATCATTATTTTTTAAAATTTTAATAACTACATGTTTAGAAGAAGCATTTCACTACAGATTTAACATATTCAGTAACACACTCCAGAGCAAGAGTACATCTCTTTCAC
>NW_008360311.1:6859773-6876347 GCF_000622305.1 Nannospalax galili
TATTTATTATTATTATTTTTTTAATGTGTATGAGTGTATTGCCTGCATGTATGTGAGTGCACCTGTGTCGTGCAATGCTGTGGAGGTCAGATGAAGGCTTATTCCCCTGGAACTGGAGTTAAGGATGGTTCTCAACCACCATGTGGGTGCTGGGAATTGAACTCGGGTCCTTTGCAAGAACAGTCAGTGCTCTTAACCACTGAACCTTATTTATTGTTTATATTTTATATGTATGAATGTAATGCCTGCATGTAGGTTGGTGTACCCATGTCATGCAGTGCCTGTGGAGGTCAGAAGAGGGTGCCTGATACCCTTGAACTGGAGTTATGAATGATTGTTAGCTACTGAAAATCATACCCAGGTCCTCTGCAAGAACTGCCAGTGCTCTTAACCATTGAGCCGTCTCTCCTGCCCCTGAACTCAAGGCTCTTCTTGATAGCTTACAGGTGAGCCCTAACTCCACAGATTGGTACCCAGAGAAGTCCTGAGGAAAAAGGGAATTACTAGATGTTTTTAGATGTTCTCAGTCACACACAAGGGTAAGTTATATGACACCAGTGAGCACAAGACTTTCTTGATCTCTCACACCAGTGCAAGTGAATCGTTCTTTGTTTACTTTTTGTTGTTTCCTCCTGCTTTACCCAAACCACCGGAAGACTCTAAACTGTCACTGCTGTTTTCACCTTTCTGCTTTCTCGGTGGGGTCTCTTTATCTCCTGAATCTCATGCACCCGCACCACAGTAATGAATTCACTTAAAAGAATTGGAGCTAATGTGTCAGCAAAGAAAATTTATGAGCTTTTAAATGTTCTTCAGAAATATTGTCCCAGGGGGTTTGGAAAGATGGCTCAGTGGTTAAGAGCACTGGCTGCTCTTGCAGAGGACCTGGGTTCAGTTTCCAGCACCCACATGGTGGCTAACAACTGTCCATAACTCCAGTTCCAGAGGATCTGACATCGTCTTCTCACCTCTGTGAGCACTGTATGACATGGGTGTACCTACCTACATGCAGACAATATACCCATTCACATAAAATAAAATGATAAAATATTTTCTACAAAAGCAATATTGTCCCTAGGAGGGAACCAAGACCCTCCCTAACTTATATAATAGTTAGAAGTTGGCTGACTTCTCTAATACATAGAAGGCCAATATTTACTCCAGAACTTTTATAGGTGGTGGGTCCTGCACAGACAGGATAAGATTAACCAGGCAAAAAACCAAAACTGTATTAAATTTAAAACTTCATTAAGGTCATAGGGTATTAGTAAGAGTCACATTGATAAGAATGAATAATTCAGATGGGCTCTGCTGTCCTTGTGGTGCTAATAAAGAAAGATGAGATATGGGAAAGACACAGGCCTCGTCAGTGAGATAAACAACCAAATCAGACGTCTTTCCTCCTGTTGGGTGCTCTGCGGAGTGAAAAAGGGAAATTTGGATGTGTTCACTTGTCTTACAAGCAGGGTCAGAAGACACTGCTAGCTTGCATCCGTTTGACCTAGAGCTCAAAAATAATGTGTCTCATGTTTTTCTGTGTTCAAGTCTGGCTTCAAGTTAAACTGGAGGATAAAAAATGGCCTGTAATGGGAATGCCATTCACAGTGTCATTAGCATCATTAGTGTCATTCTGGCAACCTTTCAGGATGCTCTATTTGTCTCTAAAGTGGGAAGTGTGAACTTCCCACTGAAAGTTTCAGTCATCTAGGCTTCCAGAGCTGTAGGGCCTGGCAGAGGCTAGCTGTACCCTAAGATGATAAAAAAGGCAGGCCAGCTCACTCCTTAGTCTCAGGATAATAGAAAATTTGTTTATCGCTACTGAGAGTAATACAAAATTAGCTTTATGTATAATTGAAGCAACAAAATTAGATGTAATAGTGAAAATTTAAAAAAATGCCCTCAGATTTGTGGGGGCCCCTTCCAACACAATGCTTTGTTTGAACTATAAAAGAACATTTTGTTAGGTCGGATGTTACTGATTCAGATTATACTCGTCAAATTCTTATTAAGATTTAGTCTCATCTACTCAAGAAATTCCAGCATTAACTTAATTTGTGCAATTGATTTATTGTTCACTTTGGTGGAATTGGACATTAGTTTGTCACTAGAAACTTGTGAGGGGACAGACATTGCCTCACACCCCCAGTGATGAAGTTCTCACAACAGTGGCAAACCTATTTGTTAATGTTATTATGTCTCATGGTATTAAGATAATCAGTAAGAGAAAATGCATGTAATAACGGAAATGTTTTTACAAACAAAGGTGAGTAAAGAAAGCTGTCCTCACACTGATGACGTCATTGGCCAAGATAGCAGCCACGTCACATGGTTGCCTCCATCTCCATGAGGTCACCAGTCAAGGTGGCTACAAAACCACGTGGCTGCATTTTGTTTCTGGTGAGCTCAGCTCCATGATAAAACAATCCCACCCCCAGCAGGGCATGAGTCCTTGTGGGATTCACACATTCACAGATTAAATTTGGACAGCCACCCCCTTTTCTTTAAAAAAAAAAAAGCACCCAGTTAGGTTAGACTGATTATAGCAGGAGAAATTACCCTCCGGTGTGTAGCCCCCAAATCATAAAGAAACAGAGGCAGGAATCCTAAAAAGTCTCAACCCAAGGAAAGGGAATCTGTGTGTCTTCACAGCAACTATAGATGCCTAGCCATGCCATCAGATCTGTTTTGACCTCCCCTTATCTCCCAGTTACCGTTGTTGTTGGGAAAGGAGCCTGTGAGGGAAGCAGCAGAAGTGGGCAGGTGTGCCCAGTGTCTGTGCATGGTGTTGCAGAGAGCACACGTCCCAGCGTGGAATGCCACTGACTCTCCCAGTCACTGGAATTTAACTTCCTTAAAAAGCCCACTTGTTAGGCTGGGGGTGGTGGCACCGGCCTTTAATCCCAGCACCCCAGAGACAGAGGCAGGTGGATCTCTGTGAGTCTGAGGCCAGCCTGGTCTACATAGTGAGTTCCAGGCCAGCTGGGGCTACAGGGAGACCCTGTCTCAGAAAAAAAAAAAAAGCCCACTTGTTAAACAGTTAACTGTGATTTAATACCTTAATACCCTTGTGTATGACTTTTATTTAGAGGAGCAACTGATTGGGGACCACGTGGTCTAAGGCAGAGCCAGTGGCCAGTGCCCACCATTATGACTTGGGGGGTGGCTATCTGTTCTTCTCTCTTCTACCAAACCTAATCTAAGTACTCCCAGGTTTAGGAGAGGATGACAGTGGACAGGGAGATAAGGGAGGAGCCTCTACCCAGGGAGAGAAAACAGAGTTGAACGTATCATTATTTACTTCCCACCAGTGGCTGTGAGCCATAAAATCCTGAGAGAGGCTTTCTTTCTACAGTGGTACCAGTCAGCTTAGGTTAATGTGACAGTTTAAGTCTTACGGGTCTTAAGCAGCTTAACTTGCTTATGAACATACAGATGATGTGACTCTTAAACTATCTGAAACATTGCATAAATGTATCAAAGGGTGAAAAACTGAGCGGTTCGGTCACCCGCCGAGGGCTTGCAGTAGCCCCCAGTCCCAGCCCCAGCCTCTTCTAGCCTTCTTCTGCCTCCATGGGGACCAGCCTTCGTTTTCAGTGATGGATGCTGTCCCAGGCGGTGTGCAGCGGCTGACAGGGGTATCCATTTATTGGTGGGCACAGAAAAGGAAAAGACCTGACAAAATCTCCAAGAGTTAGGAGAAAAGACAAGACGGTGACCAGCACGGCTGTTTTCCCCTTTTGAAGATACTTTCTGTTTTCTCTCCAGTTTGTCTTGGCGGGTACTGATCCTTAAGAGTCAGGGGTCCACAGAAGAAATCCTGGGCAAGCTCCACCAAAATGTTACTATCTAGGATCTTGACTGAGTTCGTTTTCCCCATCAATTAAATAATTAAAAGGGAGGGAAATCTTAGCCATAACAGGTAACACACTTTATTCAAAGTGAACAAACACACATACACACTCGCATGGAGAGAAAAGCTCTCCACAAACGGAGGAGGGATTTGGAAACTTAAAATTCCAACGCCCCCGGACGTGGGCCTTTTAAGTGCGTTCGGTGGTATGGGACATGTTCCCCTCTCCTAATTTTAGATTGGTTAAGTGAAGTAAAGAAGAGAGCAGGTAGGTCATAGGTCCTGGCTTGGTCTTACCTACAGTGGTCTGAACCAGTCAGCCAGAAAAGGGACCCTGCCCTGCCAGTGGAGGGAAACCATCTTTATACTTTGTCTCAGGTGGAAGAAGGAAGCTTGCCATCTTTGTTATCTGTTAGTGGCCCCATCTGCTTGTTAGTGGCCCCATCTGCTTGTTAGTGGCCCCATCTGCTTGTTAGTGGCCCATCTGCTTGTTAGTGGCCCCATCTGCTTGTTAGTGGCCCATCTGCTTGTTAGTGGCCCCATCTGCTTGTGGGGTTTAGTCCCTGAGCAACTCACAGAGGAGGCAGAAGTGACCAGTAGGGAAATAAGCGTCTCTAAGTAGAAGGACGACTGAACGATTGTTTCAGGGTTGCAGAATTTAAACTCTCTGGAATGAAAACCTTTCTAAGAACGAGAACTTTCCCCAACTCTGAAAATACATTGATTCCCTCACTGTCATCTTCCATCAAGGCTGGGCCTTGGGCTTCGTGGCGACACAGCAGTATCAGCTGGGAATGTTACAGAGATTAATACCTTGGAGACCATTGAGGAGGGACCCTACCTCCAGTTTCCACTAGAAAGGGAAGCCCCTCGGTAGGATTTAAACTACCATATACAAAGGGTTTTGCTGAGGCCATTTGGGGAAAGCTACTTCTTCCTTGTCAATAGAACAGAACTAAGTTCTGCCTCTGGCCCTGGATGGAGACCTGATTTTCTAAGTCACCCAAAGCATCACATATGATTGCCTCCTCCTTTTAAGAGTTAATTCAGCTGGGCCTGTCAGTCACCCTGCCAGGAGTCCACCCCCAGTCCTGTGAAATCTGATTGACCTGAAGGCACCTAAGGAAAGGGGGGACCTTTTCCTTCTCGGAAGCCCTTCCCCCAGGGCAGCTGCCTGCAGAGCTTCCTGGAGACAACATGTAAGCCTATCTGCAATTTTGAGTCCTCAGTCCACAGAGTGCAACTTCCCTTTGCCATTTTTCCTTCTGATAACTGGTCAGAGGCCTAAGCTTGTCCTGGCTTTCTGCTCTCCCTCCCTCCCCTGCCAACAAGAGGCAGAGGCTCCCACAGGGAAGAGCTGATACTTTGCTCACATATTTAATGACCTTCAAAGAAAGGATCCCAGGTGTCTGTGTCCTCCTCTCTCTCCCTCCCTCCTCTCTCTCCCTCCCTCCCTCTCTCCCTCCCTGTCTCCCTCTGTCTCTCCCTCTCTCCATTTCTCCCTCCCTATCTCCCTTCCTCCTCCCCCCCTCCCCCTCTCTCTCTCCTCCTCCTTTTCCACCTGTACCTCCTTGCTGACCTCTGTTGTAGAAGGCTTAGCTCTCTCCATCTCCCTCCTCTGGGCAGCTGCCAAGTTTTACAGCTTGCCTTCCATATTGCTTTTCCTCAAATAATTCTAATAAAACTGTCCTTGAGCCACCTTTGGAGTTTGTTTTAAAATTATTTTATTAATAAGATGAAGAACCCCCAAAGGAAACCTCAGTTTCCCTGGTAACAAGGACTTTAGGTGGATGAGGGCTCTTGTCCTTCCTGGTTTTGATGCAAACAAGGGCTCTAAAGCAGAGCCCCAGCCCGGGGTCCTATCCTGAATGGTCTTTAGGTGGCATTTTAGTAAACAGCTCTCCTTCCTGAGCCTGCAGTGTTGGGCCATGACTCTCAAGCTGGTCTGCACACTCCGTTGTCATCTTGTGGGGCTCCTGGGAAGCATTTCGAGGGTGAAGAATAAGGTCAGTGCCCTTCTTTTGTTAGGTTTTTATTTCTTCTGCTTCTTATCCATCAAGTGGGAGACATACACAGACACCAAACTGGTGCCCACTAGTGCCTGGTCATTTCAACAGTGAAATCTCTGTATTTTCATTGGTAAAGGCTGATTCTTAACTTATTCTGAACCAAGTGGTGTACTGGGGCAATGTGAGAGTGACAGTGGGCAGGCTGAGAATTAAGTGTTTGTAACATGACTGACGGGAAGGTGGGAGGGAAAAGAAACCAACTGCTAACGACTGTCTATGGCATCTCAAAAAATTGAAGAGTTTAATTAAGGCTGCTTACAGGACTATGGGTGAGAGGTTATTTACAGGAGCAACTTACCAGTGGCTACACCACTGGTTCCCCCTCCCCAGCAACCATTGACTGTCCTCTTGGAGGGGCGGGCCTCATGAGCCTCGAGGTGTTGATGGGCCTAACCTTGTGCAGGCAATCATGGCTTCGTGAGTTCACAATGCAGTGGCCACGCCATGCGTAGAAAACAGCATTTGACAACGTCCTACCCGTCCTCTGGCCCTTCTAGTCTTTCTTCTCCCTCTTTTGCAGTGTTCCATAAGCCTCGGAGAGGGTGATATACGTACATGCATGCATTGCATCCATCCATCTATGAATCCAGAACCAACGTGGAGGAAAACTGCATTGTGGCTCATGTTTCAGTCCATGGTCGCCTTGCAGCACCTAAAGTGTGCAGTGGGGAAGGTTCTTTATCACGTGGCAGACAAGGAGCAGGGGAAGACAGGAAGTGGCCAAGGACAAGACACCACAGAGACAGGAGTGTGGTGAGATTTTATATGTAAGTATAGGTCTAGATGGATCTATTAAATGTAGATACAGACATGGGTAGACAACGACGTCCCGCTTAGCGTTGATCACTCAGCGGTCATTTGGTCTTAGCACTTGGATCAATGTGGAGTCTGCAGTCACCTCTGCAAATGGAAGCTTCTCTGATGGAAGCCACAGAAACATTAATTGGGATTGCTGGAGTCAGTCTTTTGTTTGTTTCTTTGATGGGATCTTCCTAGTCCCACCCACCTGGAATTCGCTATGTAGAACAGGCTAGCCTCACAGAGATCTGCCTGCCTCTGCCTCTGGAGGGCTGGGATTAAAGGCATGTGGCACCAGGCCGGGGGTTGGATTCAGTCTTGGCTCTCTCTCTCTCTCCACACTGCCTAGAAGCCTGCCTCACCCCTGGAGTTCCTCTGAGGTCTGTAGCCTGAATTCTTGTAGAACATGTGTTTTATGTATATTAACAGTTATGTGCTGGGAGTCTACATATGCAGGACGTTTTTTATATTTTAGTTCTAAGTCACATAGTTTCCAGAGTAGGACCAAGGAAGTCTGTCTAGCTCCCCAATAACTTTTAATTTTTTTCAAAAAAATTTTAAGTTTATTGAATTTTTGTGATTTTCATGCAATAGAATTTGATGGTATCTAAATGCCCTCCCCAAGCTTCACCTTCCCATATCGCCCCCCACCCAATCTAATGCACTCTATTATGTATATGATAAGGCCTATAGAGTCTAATTTGTGTTCCCAAATGTCCTTCACTGTGAGTACATCTGCTGGAGCCCGGTTAACCTACTAAGAATCCCATCCTTGAAAGAAACTGTCTTTCCCCATTATTTTTTAAAAAATAGATTTGTTTTTTATGTATACGAGTGTGTATACCTGTATGAGTATGTGTACTGTGTGACTGCAGGAACTTCTGGAGGCCAGAAGAGGGCATCAGATCCCCTGGAACTGAAGCTATAGGCAGTTTTGGGTCACCATGTGTGTGCTGGGAACCAAACCCAGGTCTTCTGCAAGATCATCAAGTGCTCTTAACTACTGCAACTCTCCAATATTATGCAAGAAAAAAATATCTAGAATGATTAATTATATGCATGTTTGCTGTGTTTAGAAGTGATATTCAAAGTATTTGACAATTTGGCATTCCAGCAAAACTGGCATTTTTCCAATCAGCATAAATTATAGCTTCCTGGGCAAGATGCAGTATTACAACATGATCTTTTGCAAGTGGGTTACCTGTCTGCAACTCAGTTTCTTCATTTGAAAATGAAAACATCCTCATACCATTATAGAAACACTTAGCACTTAGGATGATGGTTTGAATATAAAGTGTCCTGCATAGGCGCATGTGTTGAAGTCTTGGTCCCTAGCTGTTGGGCTGATTTTGGGTGACACTGGAGGTGGGGCATGTCTCAAAGAAGCAGGTTGGGTGTGGTTGGGTCCTTGTGGGTGTCTTGTCCCTGGCCACTTCCTGTCTCTCACCCTGCTCCTCACCTACCATGAGATGAAGAACCTTCTCTCTGCCATGTACTCGTTGCTGCCATGTTTTGTTGAAACATGTGGGTCCAAGTGACTACGGACTGCACTCTCTGAAAGTGAACCCACTTACAACTGCCTTCCAAGTTGTTTCTGTTAGGCACTTGATCGCAAGTATGCAAGGTAACTAATACAGATGAGCTTGGTATGTGGTTTGGTTGAAATACGTGAAAAATACAAATTCATTGTTACTGAGGATTATTTCATTAGTTTTGAAGCTTCGTTAATAAAGGAAGCTTAGAGAAGTCATAGAACCAACAAAGGATCTTTGACCATCTCCTTGGAAGACTGAAATATCTGTAGAGCTTTCTGATTTAAGACTTTGTAAAATGGTTGGTTTTAATTGCTAAATTGACACAGTCTAGAATAACCTTGCAAGGGGATCTCAATGAGGGATTGTTTAGAGCACGTTGGCCTCTGGGCATGTCTGTGAGGGATTGTCTTGATTTTGATAACTGAAGTAACACAACCCAGTGCAGTGGGTGGCACTATTCCTTTGGCAGGTGATTCTGAACTGGATAAGAGTGGAAAAAGTGGGCTGAGCACAGCATGCCACATCTGTTGCTCTGTGTTCTTGATCATGGATGCAGTGTGACCAGTTCCTTCCAGTTCCTGCCTCTGAATTCTTTGCCATAACAGACTGTTACCTAGAACTGCAAGCTGAAATAAACCTTTTGTCCCCTAAGTTGCTTTCTAAAGGGTATTTTATCACAGCAACAGTGTATTAGTTACTTTTCTGTTGCTGCGATAAAACACCATGACCAAGGGAGCTTAGAAAAGCAAGAGTTTATTTGAGCTTATGGTTCCAGGGGAATTGGAGTCCGTCATAGTGGAGAGGCAAGGTGACAGGAGGTGGCCAGAGCAGAGCAGAGAGCAGAGGCTCACATCTTCAAGCAGGCGCAAGAAGCAGAGAGAGACTGGAGATCTGGCAAGGCTTAAGACCTCTCCAAGCCCGCACCCAATGATGTGCTTCCCCCAGCATGGCCACACCTTTTAAGACCTCCAAAAAACAGCATCACCGACTGGGGAGAAAAATATCCAAATACTTGAAGTCTATGGGGGACATTCTCATTCAAACCACCACAAAGAGGAAATGAAACTAAAACACCTTACATCCACCATTTCCTAATGAACAAGTTAAAAAACATTGGTATTTAGGTTGTGTGTAGATGCCCCATGTAAAAGTGAAAACAATCTTATGATAAGGAAAAGAACATTCAGGAGTTCAGTGAGGTGCAGGTTAGCGCGTTTTCCTCCTCATTTCTCACGTCACGGCACAGTCTAACTTGTAGCTTTCTCTTACTCCACCACTGTCAGTCTTCACTGCCAACTTGACCGAATGTAGACTCACTCAGGAGACACACCTCTGAGTGTGTCTGTGAGGGTGTTTTCAGAAAGCTCTAACTGAGGTGGGAGATTCATCCTGTATGGGCAGAGCCATCCCATGGGCTAGGGTTCTAGATGGGATAAAAATGAAAGAGGAGGGAGGAGCTGAGCACCAGCCTCCATCTCTCTCTGCTTCCGGGCTGCAAGTGCCATGTGACCAGCTGCCTCTCGCTCCTGCCACCATGCCTTGCCCCATGATGGGTTACACCCTCAAACTGTGAGCCCCCCCCAAACCTTTCTCCTTTACGTTGCTTTTTGTCAGGTATTTTGTCTTAGCAATGAGAAAAATGACCAGTACGACAATCAAGCTATGTGTTCCCATCCCATTCTGCGTACATAGTAAATGCTTGCCAGAACATTCTTGAGACGATCTAGGATGGTAGTCTCTAGTCTTGTTCCAAAGTGCTACACAAGTAACCCACTCCAGGGGATAGAAAATAGGCCTTGGAATAGATTTATGGGTCAATGTGGTAGAAAGAGATTTCTAAAGGCAGTGAAAATGGTGGTTACTGAAATAATGAGTGGCTGCCTAACCAACCTGATGCTTAGGAAATAGGGCAGACGAAGCCAAACTGCTTCTTAAAAAATCTTGTCTTAATCTCTCTGTAACCCTCAAGGCTTTAACCCACCACCTTCCAACCAAGTGTGGAAGTTTTAATTGGTACACTGGAGAGCAACTGAAAGTTTATTTTTATTCTAAGAGCAGAAGTTCCAGAAATTTGTATATAGAAAACCTTTTAGAGGAACTAGGTATAAATAAATTAGAATATGTTATCCTACATAAGCAAAAGATTTTATTTTTGACACTTTATAGGGGTGAGAAAGAGACAGACTCCTATTCATTAGAGGCCATATTATGTTTCAACGCCAGGGCTGGTTACCATTCTCAAAGTTTAAGATTCTTTTATGACTCTTAGAAACAGCTTGTATGTTCCCATTGTGTCAAAGGTGAGACTATTTGTTGGAAGTATTAAAAGACAACTGGTTATTACTGTCCTAGATAAACACAAAATTTAGTTTTTACAGATTTCTAAGACCAAATGTTCTGGTTAGACTCTCCATATGCTAATCTGCAATAATGGGATTGTCATCCTAACAGTAACATACCTCTTTCCTTAGTATTTTTCCATTTTCCCTTTGTGTGTGTGTGTGTGTGTGTTTGTATGTATAGTGTGTGCATGCACATTCATGTATGTGAATGTGGTTTTCTTTTAACCTAATAATAAGTAAAGCAAAATAAAATAACATTTGCCATTAAGTATTTGCTTCAGAATGGAGTACAGGGCCATCAGGATTGCTCAGTGGGTACAGACACTTCCCAAGAAAGCTTGGCACCCTGAGTTTGATCTCCAGAACCCACATAAGAGTAAGCAAAGAACTGAATCTATCAGGTTATCCTCTGATCTCCACACATGTGTTGTAGCATGCACATGTATTCACACACATCATACACACACAAATAATAATGAATAAAAATTTATAAAAGGGAACCATAGTGCATTTATATAAGACTTCCAGATAGATGCAACACAGGTGGGTTTTCTGCCTAGAGGTGGTGGGGTGGAAGATCATGGTTCCCCAGCAGTGGAGCAGCAAGGGGTGGAGGGTGTCAGCTACACCGTTCTATTATCTGTTTGAAGTGCTCCAAGAAACCCTGGGCCCAGAGGGTCTGGTCTGCGCACGGTTCCCAGGAAGCCTGGTGTGGGTCTTGTGATCATTGCTGGGACCTTTCTGTACTGCCAAAGTCAATGTGTTTTACAGAGATTTGGGTCATGCGCCCTGTTTATAATTTATCTGTTCATGAGACACATAAGAGGTTCCAGGGATGGTGAGATGGCTCAGTGCATCAGGCATTTGCCACCAAGTCTGATGACCTGAGCTCAGTCCCTGGACCCACATGGTGGAAAGCAGGGCCACTGCTGCAAGATGTTCTCTGACCTCCACACAGGCTTCATGGCACACGCACACTCACATACACACATAAAGTAAATAAATAAATGTAACAAAAACCTTAGAGGTTTTAAACTCCCCTCATAGCAACCTTTGCTTTCTAAGTGCTTGATTGAATCATTTCTCTTTATTTAGAAATAAAGGAATTGCATAGGCTTTTTCCTCATTTCCATTCTTTAACATACATCATTTTTATTTTCTTTTAAAAATATTTTATTTATTATTGTCATGCAATGCCCATGGAGGTCAGAAGAGGGCGTTGGATCCCCTGGAGCTGGAGTTATAGATGGCTGTTAGCCGGCCATGTGGGTGCTGGGAATTGATCCTAGATCCTCTGAAGGAGCAATCAGTGCTCTTAACCACTGAGCCATCTCTCCAGTCCCATCATTTTTATTTTCTTACATCAAATGCATATTCTATTCTGGTGGGCTTTTAGAAAGTGCCAGTGAAGACCCAGTGCTTGATAGGAATAAACAGTAAAGTGGTTTAAGTTTGAGTTTGAGCCAGAGCGAAGACTGAAAATACAAAAAATTCTGGGTTCTGAGCCACAAGGTCCTTCTCTGTTAAATATTTCTGTGGAAATAATCACATTATCTCCTGAAACGTTCTCTCTCTACCAGGAAATGCCATACTTTCTTGAAACAGATTTAATACAGCTCTTGATAGCCATACAAAAAATAATTCTCTTTTGCTGCAGAGGAAGGTTCAGTCTGGCTAGAGTTTGTCAGGTAGATGTTAAATGAATCATTATTAACCTAAGTCCACATGGGGACACAGGCTATTCTGACTTAACTGTTGACATCTTCTAGTAATGAAAAAATAAAGTTAAACATATGTCTGTGTTTTTAGGCCTAAATAAGAGAGAAAATGATTATACAGATGCATCTTGGTTTAACTGAACTGGATTTGAGTGAATAATTATGGATAACGCACCCTCCTGTTTTTCTAGTGAGGTGCTTCTTCTCAGTTAAAATCGGTTTCTGGGACCAACTTTCTGTTTTGAATTCTGAGGTAGAGACAGATCTACCTCAGGTTTCAATATAGGTTATCACTACACAGAATCTGGGCACAAATCCTCTCTCTTCAACTTGCCCTACCCAGGTCAGGCTCCTCCCTCTCTCTTAGCCATACCGTATCCAGATTACTGCTAGAGTTTGGCTGTTGAATGTCCCCAAAGCCCATGTGTTAAAGGTTTGGTCTCCAGGGTAGCAGCACTATTGGGAAGAAGGGGAACCTTTAAGAGGTGGGGTCTAGTGGGAAGACTTTAAGGTCACTGGGGCTGTGCCCCCTTAGTGACTGTGGGACTCTGGATCTTCCTCATTCTTTGTCCCTGATTTGTGATGTAAATGGTTTTGCTTCACCACGCTCCCACCGTGATGTGCTGATCACCACAGGCCCAGCCAAGAGGCCCATACAATCTAAAATAGAAACCATACTAGACCTTTTCTCTGTATAACCAAATTGTCTGAGATAATCTGTACAGTGAGAGAAAGTGAACACAGCTTCCTTTAGACTTCCTAAAACGTATTTGTTTACACTGCAGTCCCACTTTGCACAGGTCTTTTAAGGCCTCATTCAGGGCATCTGTACACTCTGATAATTTCCTTTTCCAAATCTTTCCAAGTTTGTCTGTACTATCTAATCAGAATTTTAATAGCACTGTCTTGATAGCCAAGTGACTTTGTCGTGTGCTTTTTTACATATAGTTAAGGAGCCTGCTTCCTGGGTCTGGGTCTTGTGACTGTGTATTTTCAGAGTCAATATGTTCTGCAGAAATTTAGGTCATGCAACCTGATGTTGCAGCTATCTGTTCATGAGGAACATGAGGTTAGATGGTCTATACTCCCCGCATGCCAACTCTGTGCTTGTTACTCTGCCTGACATAATTTAGGCTTTCCTTTATTTAGAACCAAAGGCTGTGTAGCTAACTTTCATGCTGCTTCTGTGCACCCTGCAGGGTGTAGCACACTTTACCTCTTCCCTGCACCTGAAGGAGGGCTAGAATCTGTAAGATGTGGTTAAGGAGTTCATGGGCACTGGTTACAATTTGGTGTTTCTCCAGAATACTTTTAGATCATCTTTGGGCAAGTTAATTCATAGATTAATGTAGATAACTGAATGAATTTAGAAGGCTAAAACAAGCATTTTTGTTATATTCTCTACTCTAGGAGGCTGTAACTTGAGAGAGCTGTGCTTCAGACGCACCTTTCCTCAGCCGCTCCGCAGCGCACCAGCTGCTGTTCTCCTTGTTCTCACAAGTATGTGAGAGAAACAACTTTAGGGACGAAGAATCCATTTTGGCCAATGAGTTGAGGGCACAGCTGGGCAAGGTGGGGGCACAGCCGGGCATGGTGGAGAGGGTGGGCGGGGGCACAGCCGGGCATGGTGGAGAGGGCGAGGGCACAGCCAGGCATGGTGGAGAGGGCGGGGGCACAGCCGGGCATGGTGGAGAGGGCGAGGGCACAGCCAGGCATGGTGGAGAGGGCGGGGGCACAGCCGGGCATGGTGGAGAGGGCGAGGGCACAGCCAGGCATGGTGGAGAGGGCGGGGGCACAGCCGGGCATGGTGGAGAGGGCGAGGGCACAGCCAGGCATGGTGGAGAGGGCGGGGGCACAGCCGGGCATGGTGGAGAGGGCGAGGGCACAGCCAGGCATGGTGGAGAGGGCGGGGGCACAGCCGGGCATGGTGGAGAGGGCGAGGGCACAGCCAGGCATGGTGGAGAGGGCGGGGGCACAGCCGGGCATGGTGGAGAGGGCGAGGGCACAGCCAGGCATGGTGGAGAGGGCGGGGGCACAGCCGGGCATGGTGGAGAGGGCGAGGGCACAGCCAGGCATGGTGGAGAGGGCGGGGGCACAGCCGGGCATGGTGGAGAGGGCGAGGGCACAGCCAGGCATGGTGGAGAGGGCGGGGGCACAGCCGGGCATGGTGGAGAGGGCGAGGGCACAGCCAGGCATGGTGGAGAGGGCGGGGGCACAGCCGGGCATGGTGGAGAGGGCGAGGGCACAGCCAGGCATGGTGGAGAGGGCGGGGGCACAGCCGGGCATGGTGGAGAGGGCGAGGGCACAGCCAGGCATGGTGGAGAGGGCGGGGGCACAGCCGGGCATGGTGGAGAGGGCGAGGGCACAGCCAGGCATGGTGGAGAGGGCGGGGGCACAGCCGGGCATGGTGGAGAGGGTGGGTGGGGGCACAGCCGGGTATGGTGGAGCGGGTGGGTGGGGGCACAGCCGGGTATGGTGGAGAAGGTGGGGGCACAGCCGGGCATGGTGGAGAAGGTGGGGGCACAGCTGGGTATGGTGGAGAGGGTGGGGGTAGGACGTGAGGCAGCGTCTCACACTGCATCCATCTGAGGACGCAGAGGCAGATGATGCTGGTGCTCAGCTGCCTTTTCTCTTTTCACTTTTACTCACTCCAGGACAGCTGTTCACAGGACGGAGCTGCCCACATTCAGTTTCCCTCTGGAAACATCCTCACAGACATGTCAAGAGATGGGTCTCCTTGGGGGAGTGCAAATGCAGTCAAGTTGACAATGAAGGTTGATCGCAAGCACTACTTTCTATGGAATGTCTCAAGCTGAGGGAGAAGGGGAGGGGGAAGGGGGGATGGGGGAGGAAGAGGAGGAGAGCGAGAGAACAAGGTGAGAGAGAGAGAGCACATGGTGATTTTATGGGTTTTTTTGAGACAGGGTCTCCTTGTAGCCCCAGCTGGCCTTGAACTCGCTATGTAGACCAAGGTGGCCTTGAACTCACAGAGATCTGCCTGCCTCTATTTCCCAAGTGCTGCGACTGAAGGCGTGTGCCACCACACCTGACTTTTTTTTATTATTACATTTTTTTTTGTATGTGTGTGTGCATGCACACATACGTATGCCATGCATGACACGTGAGTGGAGGTCAGAGGACAATTCGGAGGAGTCAGTTCTCTCCTTCTATCATTTGGGTCCCAGGGGAAAACCTCAGGTTGTTAGGCTTGGTGTCTTAACCCATCTTGCCAGCCCCCAAACTCGTCCAGGCCCAACTTTTTGCGTGTGTTCTTTTGATCAGGTTTTGTTAAGTTTGGGTGGACAGTCATGATGTATTTGTTAGCGTACACATAAAAACCTTTGAAGTTCTCTAAACATTTTATTACGGTTTTTCTAATTCTGCAGAGAACTTGGCAAACAGGAAAAACAGAAAAAAAGACAAGCTAAAGAGCCCTCCCTTAACTTCCCTGTTGTCCTTGTCTAGGGTCTCGGCATCCCAGCACCCACACGTATTACTTTTATTTTATGTGTATGAGTGTATTGCCTGCATGTATATACATGTACTCATGTCGTGCAATACCTGTGGAGTCAGAAGAGGGCATCAGATTCCTGTGGAACTGGAGTTACAGATGGTTGTTGGCTACCATGTGGGTGCTGGGAACCTAACTTGGATCCTCTGTAAGAGCAGTTGGGGCTCTTAACTGCTGAGTCATCCCTTCAGCCCCTGAGTTGTTATTCTTAAATATTACTTATCATTAACGCTCTTATTATTTTGTTTATTTTTTATTTTATGTGTGTATTTTGCCTGCATGTATGTAAATATACCCGTGTCATGGAATGTCCACAGGGGCCATGCGGGGGTCTCTCCCTCTCTTCGCGGGTCGTTTGCCACCGGCCCACGAGGGCAGGGAGCACAGAAGCGGTGAACCAGGTCAGGATGGCCAGTGAGCACTGACGGAAGAAAGCCCTTCCGGGGAAGCTGGTCCCAGGCGCAGTGAAACAGCAGTGATACAGGCCCAGACACAGTGAAACAGCTCCGTTTATTCAGTGGGAGAACTAGAGAATTTATAGCGTGGCGGCAGTAGCCAAAGCCTCAGCTAATAGGTGCTCACAGTATGCTTTATTTACATGTGGCAGTGGGCTCCTATCCTCTGACTATAAGGCAATGCCTGATAATCATATAGAAAAAACCTGGGGGTAGTTTTTACTCCAGGTAACTATGCCAAAGGTCATGTTCCAAATAAGGTCAGGCATCCGTGCTTGGTGGCACTTTCCAGGTAA
>NW_008360311.1:6876429-6920312 GCF_000622305.1 Nannospalax galili
GGGGTAGTTTTTACTCCAGGTAACTATGAAAAAGGTCATGTTCCAAATAAGGTGTGGCATCCATGCTTGGTGGCACTTTCCAGGTAAGCCAGAAAGAGAGCAGGAGGCCCCCTGCTGAAAAGGGGAGTCCTTCCATTTGGCGCTGAGCCCCTTAGGGCTATCCGGACATGGAGAACTACAACCCTAACAGCAGGGTTTCCCAACAGGGCCAGAAGAGGACGTTAGATTCTCTGGAACTGGAGTTACAGATGGTTATTAGCTGCCATGTAGATGTTGGGTACCAAACTGGGGACCTCTGTAAGAGGAGTCAGTGCTCTTAACTGCTGAGCCATCTCTCCAGTCCCCATTAATTTGGTCTTTTGAAACAGGGTCTCATCATGTAGCCCAGGCTGGCCTCAGACTGAGAGTCTTTCTGCTGATGGCTCCTCCTGAGTGCTGGGATTGCAGGTGTGCACCACCATACCCGGCTAAAGCATGTTTTTTAAATTGACAGAATAGTCCTCTTGTTTCAGTTTCATACTCCCTGAGATGGTGGGCACAGTGGGTATTCCTGGCAGCCAGCCCTGCTCCTTCAAAAGCTATCTGGTCTTGGGGGAATAGAGGTGCCCATCCGGCTGGAGTCAAAGTATCCCTGTGAGCCAGAAACTGAGCACTGACCAACTCAGATCCTTCTCCCCAAGGACTAAGGTCAGAATCCTGTGTAAGGTTCTCTGAGTGGGACTTGCTGGGCTTTGTGGCTGTGGAGGTAGACCTCTGGTTTGGGGCACCCTGAAGCTTGAAAGAGGAGGCGCCCCATTTTGGAATAATTGTGCAGGGGAGTGACTTAGAGCTTAAGCTGACCACCTGTGGCCGGGCCACTTCTGTTCTCAGCATACATTAAGTTAATGGATTTGAGCAGCCTGATTATCAGCAATATATTGTTACATTTTCCCGCGTTCACAATTTCTTTTCTCTCCTGTGGTTTTTAATAGATGCAAAGCATCCGTCAGATGAAAACCCACCACACAATGTTTTGTACTAATAATCTTTTATTGCTAGATGTTTAGGCTGTTTTCGTGTGTGTGTGTGTGTGTGTGTGTGTGTGTGTGTGTGTGAGGTTCCCTGTAGCCACAACTAGCCTAGAACTCACTATATAGCCCAGGCTGGCCTTGATCTCAGAGGTTTCCTGTAGCCACAACTAGCCTAGAACTCACTATATAGCCCAGGCTGGCCTTGATCTCACAGAGATCCACCTGCCTCTGCCTCCTGAGTGCTGGGATTAAAGGTGTGTGCCACCGTGGCCAGCATTTTTTCCTATTTTCTGATATTATAAACAATTTACATTTTACCTTCTCAGGCACATAGCATTTTTCCAGATGGGATTTTTTTCTCCTTGCTTTGAAATATACATTAAGGTTTGATACTTAATTTCTACTCTACAGGGATATCTTGTCGGTGTCTGGGACAGCACAGGGCTTTGCATTCTGTGCACTGAAAGCACTCTGAATTAAGAGTATTCCTTGTATTCAGAAAGAACCAAAAAGGGACTGACGAGTGTGTGGAGTCACAGAGGAGGCACACCTGTCTGACACAGTGGTCAGAATGAGGTCAGGGAGCAGCTTGGGCACACAAGTGTCTGAAAGCTGCTTACTGTGACGCCACTGAATTTCACGACTTAGCATGGATGATGCATGATTTGACCTGCGGTGAGAGTCAGGCACGCTGAGTGTCTTGGGGAAACTGATCTTGGGGGTGCGGTGTGAGCTGAAGCCTGCTTCAGAGTCAAGTCCTTGCAGCACAAGGTCAATGACCTTTTGTTCCAAAGGATGGTAACATGCAGGATTTCAGGTATGAATCATTATTATAATTTTATGCTAGTCAATTTGATGATAGGTTATTTTTTCTAGTATTTGGTACAAAATTGTTCTTGTGTGTAGTTTTATATAGTGTTTGCATGTGTGGTATTGTGTATGCGTGTGGTGGTATGTGCTGTTGAGAATTTTCTACCCCTCTTCCTCATGAGGTCCCAATGATAAAGTTTGATTCTACAAAGTTCTCCCAGGGAATCAATGAGTTTGTTAGGCTTACTCCCAGAGTGTGGCTAAGGGGTACTTGTCAGTCTCCCCTCAGCCTGGACTCCGCTGCTACCAGGAGACCGTTGTGCACTGGTCCCCATCACGGGAGGTTGGGTCAAGAAGAGAGACCGATGGGGAGAGAGGGGCCTTGGGCAATGGCGAGTACAACGGGACAAAAACACCTGGGAGACTGTGTCAGTGGACAGCTCATTTTAATATGGTAAAGCAGAAGTTTTTGTAGGAAAGTTTCGTGGGCAAAGAGTTGGGGTTGGGTTTCTGCCGGGCAGGCAGGTAGGGGGAGGGAGGGGGCTTCTAAGGCCTTTGTCCTGTCATCCAGTCACATAATCTACAAGAGACCTGGTTAAGATTAAGGGATTAGAGATCTAATAGTTTTGCCTAGGGGCTGTTGGGAAGAGACAGTGTGTTTAGAATGGAGCCAGCCTGGCTCCTGCCGTCCTCACTGGGAGGTCTCGGGCAGTGTGGTCATGCTCTACATTCCAGGCACTCCTGATTTATCCCAACAGGTACTGACAGGAACATGGATGACCCCAAAGCTACTGAACTAGAAGGTCTTCACCCACCATATAGAAGATGACTTCCTCATAGCCTATAGGTGGATCCCACTTGTCTTCCCCAGCCTTTAAACTCCAGCCTTCCCCAAGACTTCAAGCCACATGCAATTAGGGCAGAATTGCACACAACTGGCCGGGAGGGATGGCTGGAACTCAGGTGAGGGTCCCATGGTGCTTCTCATCCCTGCCTTCTCTGGGGAACTCATCATTCAGCAAGCCCAGCTGTGATGAGCTTTTGCAAACAAGCATGACTGAATTCATGGAGAATTGTGCTGCATAACATGTGGGAGTGTGTGTGTGTGTGTGTGTGTGTGTGTGTGTTTGTGGAGACCCAAGGGCAAATTTGGGAGTCTTTTCTTGATCATTGTTGAGCTTTAGTTTTTGAGATGAGCTCTCTCACTGAATCTGATGCTTATGTGTTAGGCTAGGTGGTCTGGTCATCGACCTTCTGGGACCCGCCTGTCTCTACCATCTTCTACCCCAAGGCTGGGGTTACAGGCATATGTTCCCTTGCTTGACTTTTTATGTGATTCTGGGAATCCAAACTCAGGTTCTCCTGCCTGTGTGGCAGTCAGTTTACCTACTGAGTCTTCTCCTCAGCCCTTACTGTGAAATTTTAAGCAGGGGCATATAGCACAAACAAAACTATTGAACACTGTTGCTGAAGACCAGGAAAGATAGGGAACAAAAGAGCTAGTAATATTGCTAAGCCCTTGAGTCAATTAGTCATTAATAATGATTAAAATTTCTACATATTGCATGGAAAAATTGGATTAAAAGAAGTTAAATTATTTGGTGTATTTAAAATTCCTTCTGAAGCCCATAATTTAACATGCATTAAAGTCTTCTTATCTAGGGAAAATGCTATAATGTGACATGTTATAAATGAGCCAGAGAAATTTAATCACAATTTTCATTGCAGATTCCATGAAAACAAGTAATGATTCCTTTTAATAACTGGCTCATGTCCTTTCTAGGAAATACAAAGTGATAAACTACAGACATAATGTACCAGCCTGAGGTAGATGCTGTGAAATGGAACTGGAGGCAGGGAAGAGAACACCGGAAGGCACAGAGCACTTGCTGCATGTTGAGTGGTGTAGCGAGGGGGTACGCTATGCTACGTACAAGGAGCTCACGGTTTCCCTGGTGAGGCCACCGTCTCCATACCCCACATATTCTCCTACATGCAATGGAATTGTGTTTGCTTTGTGGAGTTCAAGTCATGTGAGTCGCTCAGGCTGTAACAGAACCTGGGGAATGCATAGCTGGGCTAAGGTCCATGCTGTCTCCCACCAGGTGTTAGTCAGAAAGCCTAACAGCAAACAACTTTGTTATGGTGGGTATGGGTGATTTAGCTTCTTTTCTTCACCCAGGATAGTGCAGCATCTCATGGGGTTCGGGCTGATACACAGTGTTGAATTCATTCAGCAATCAGCTCCAGTGGTATTTGTGGGGTAGCTAGTGGATGCTTCAGGATCCACAAAAGCATGTTCAGACGTCATCTATTCTAAAACAGGAAGACAAATCCATAGGCCGTCTCCAAATAGAATGCAATGACCATATGTAAGAGAAGAATGTACTCGAAACTCAGAGGAAGGAGATGCACACGTGTTTTGGGGAAAGATCTGGAAGGCTTTGTACAGGAGCTGGGACTTGAGACGGGTGTCAGCAGACAGACTATAGACTGATGAGGCTGTAGCCTCTCAGAACCCAAGGAGCATCATGATTTCTGCCAGTTCCCACATTACATCTTGGTTTTTGAGCCCCTTTGCATCAAAAGTTGAAGGCAGAATTTCTGGCTGTGCTGCATACCCAGCCAGAGAATGTTAGCTTGCTATTGGCCGCAGTTTCTGTTAGGCCATTTGATAAATGTGTCATAGCACCCCCTCAAAGCTGTCTTACTTTGCCAGGATAGTGCAATGTCTCCTGGGGTTGCCCATGAGCATGTGCTGCCATTTTTCTTCATGATGGAGAAAGAAACATGTCCTTCCTCTAGGAACACACCTGAAACCATTGAACCTGCCTGTTTCACTGAGCTGGCTGGCCTTATTCTCCAAGGAGCTCCTGGCTCTTAAGCATGCACACCTGTGTCCAAGGCCACTCAAGTACCTGCTAGTTACTTCCTGTTCCTCGGGTCCTGTGTGGATGAGATGAGATCAAAGCAGTAAACCAGCAGGATGGTAAGGTACTTAATGTCCTCTGTGCATTCAACTGTGTCCCATAGAGAGATGATCTAGTTGTCTAACTCTGGGGCAGGAGTGTTAAGGTGTACTGCTGTCTGGCCAGATGACAGAAATTAACTTCTGGTTTTATCTATTCAATATACTAGAGATAGTTGGAGTAAGAGCTGAATTCCAGGTGCCAAAACTGAATGGCTTTGCTCCTGTAAGGAGAACTTCCAAACAAATGCTCCTGACTGTCAGCACATGGTTTTGCTGCTCATATTTTACTGTTTACAAGAGCTAGCCATCTTTTGCAAATCTGAAAGAGCCTAGTGGAGATGTAGAAGGTTCCCAACCCTGCATCTTCTAAATGCTTGATGAGAACATTAATGCCTGTGATTCTATGGAGGCCGAGTTTGGGGCCAGGAGCAGAGGGGCAAGAGGAGCCAGGAGATTAAAGCAGGTTTGTGGAGTTACTGGCAAATGAGTCCTGCTTTGTTTTCTCTTGGTGAGGGCATGCAGGCAGCTGGACAGGCAGACACTGGACAACAGCACACGTGCCCTTGGTCCCAAGGACTTTGTATAGGAAACCACACAAAGATGGCTTTTTGCCAAAACTGGTTATATAGCAGTTTATCTTATTGTTTACTTCTGGGGTCCCTGGACGTCCAGTGTTAGTCATTTTGCGTTCACTCATAGCCTTCCAGATGTCTAGGGTTAGCCATCTTGGCTCATGCCAGAAATCCCTATCAGTGCCATGTTGTCTAAACATCAATGGGCCCTCAAGTCCTTGATTCCCTACAAATTCTCCTCAGGAAAGTGCTTGCCATTTAGTTTACTTAGTTTTAGATTGCTGTCTCTGAACGAGGAGGAGGGAGGCTTCTGGCTGGCCCTTTCTTCTGTCTTATTCCCGTGAGGTGAGTCAGGGCGGAGGGTTCTTCAGTTCCTGAGGTGTCCTGGTTAGCTTTACATGTCAACGTTCCATAACAAAGAATCAGCTGAGCAGGGAGCCTCAAAGAACTGTCTACATCAGGGAGGCCTGTGGGCACATCTGTGGGGAATTGTCTTGATTGCCTTAACTGACGTGGGAAGACCCACCCCAAATGTGGGCAGGACCTTCTGGTAGAGGCCCAGATGAAAACAGACATGGAAGAAGGGGGCTTATTCCCCATAGTGCTCTCTGGGCCTCTCCCCACTGTTGCTGTGCTGCTGCTGACTCCTTTAGAACCAGCTTTTCTGGACTTCTGATATGGGCTGAGGGCAGCAGCTCTCCAGGAATCCTCCAGGTCTTTGTCACTAGACTTGGTCCTGCTGAGACATTCGGCCTCATGGACTGAGCAACTACTGGGTTCTCAGCCTTTCAGGTATGAGAGACAGCCGTTGTTGGACTATTTTGACTATATTGCACAAGCTAATTAAAAAAGTACTTGGTGTGTGTGTGTGTGTGTGTGTGTGCGTGCGTGTTACTCTTGGATCAGTTCCTCTGGAGAACTCTAATATGTGAGGCCATCCATGTTCACTGTTGACTCAGGCACTTGGTGACAAAATCTCAGGATGTGTCAGGAAGTTTGTGGGAGTCGCCATGTCCAAGCTCCATTTATTGTTTGTGACATCACACCTTTGTTTATGACATCATACCTTTGTATATCTTGTTTGGAACATTTTTTTTATGGCCAAAGAAGTAGATCATTTTGACTTCTTGCCTTGATATTTATTAAAACAGCCATTCCTCCTTGGACTGGAGGTTAAGGCCATTGCTAGGACCCTTCCTATCCAGGTGAGATCAGAAAGCCCATTTAATGTAGTCTCCTGCAATAGACACCCAAGTTTATGCAGATCGGTAACTAGGAAGTTTCTCATAGACATGGGCACTGCCCTCAAAGGACTTAGTGTAGTGAGTGTCTTCACAATCACTTTGAGGACCATGGTCCAGGAATGAGAGGATGTGATCAGGTACTAGCACATGGTAACTACTCTTCATGTCCCTGCCTCCCAAAGCCTTCAGAATCTGTTCACTGCATTGTGCTGAAGAATCTCTGGCATTATGTCTCTTCTTAGTGTGGTACAACACAGGGCTGAGATTTCTGTGAACCAGCTGAAGGCATCATGGGGACCCACTCCCAGCTATTAAGAAGGGTATCATGTCGACAGTTCCTGTGAAGTGTGCCAGGGATGGTAAATTTAGACCTAATCTGACCTAATCTAAAGTAGCATTCTTCTCTTCCTTGCCTAAACCCCTCAAGCTATAGCCTTGTATGTGGTTTGTAGTTTTGCCAGTATAAGCAGAGTTCTGTAATGTTTTTGGTATTTACTTCTTTATTCTTGGGTTTGACTATTTTGTTGACTCCTTGGGGGTGTGTTGGAATCTGGCTGTGGTTTTAGGGCCAGTGGAAACGAGCCACATGTGCATGTATAAACGTGAACTTGGGCACACATGTCTGCCTCTGTCATGTGTTGGGTGGAACATGAGGAGAATCAGTTTCATCTTTATGGAAATCTACCTCTCTGGGGCAAAGATGATAGTTTTAAGAATGCATCCCACACAGGAATTTGCTATCCAGGTTCACTGGTTGGTATATAAATTATAGAGACATAAAATAATAACCATTTGAAAGACATTGCCAAGTTATGTAAGGGTGACTGTGCAAGGGATTCATTGCTAAAGTATTTTTCTACTCCCAAGCATGTCTCCCTGGATTAAAAGGATTAGATTTGGCTGCATTTATTGTCATTACTATTATTTTTATTATTAATTTTTTTGAGACAGGGTCTCCCTGTAGCCCATCTGATCTGGAACTTGCTATGTAGACCTAGCTGGCCTTGATCGCACAGAGATCTGCCTCCTTCTACCTCCTGAGTGCTGTGATTAAAGGCATGCACCACTATGCCTGGCTCATGCTATTATTTTTGAGACAGGATCTTGTGTAGCCCAGGCTTGCCTTGAGCAAATTATGTACCTGAGGATGACCTCCAGTGTGTAGTTTTATGTGGCACTGGAAATTGAGCTCAGGGCTTTGTGCATTCTAGACAAATAACTGTACTAACAAGCATAGCCCTACACTTGTTTTTTTGAGGCAGGGTCTCACTACATAGCCAAGGCTAGCTGTGAACTCATGGCAATCCTCTTGCCTCAGCGTCTCAAGTTGTAGGATTACAGGAATAGTGAGCCACCATGCCTGGCTTTACTGAACTATTTCGATTAGGTGTTTTATGTTCTAAATAAAAATCAAGGTCCAAAGAATTCTCCTGAGACCCTGGCTTAAAGCTGTTACATTTTATCTTCTCTTGCTTTTCTCTTGACTAATTTGGTAGTTTGTGAAAATGTATTTTTTAATGTAACATGTCCAAATGCAGACAACAGTGGATTCTGCTTAATCTGCCTCTCCTTTCTCTCTCCCTTCCTTCCTTCTTCACTATCCTTTACCCTTATTGCACTTTTAGGCGCCCATTTTTGTGCCTGTCCTAACAAGCTTGCTTGTGATAGAGTAAAGAGTAGCCTTGAAATCTCAGTGGCTTAAGGTGGGGTGAGTTTTGTCCTTGTCCACTGTACCCCGTGTGGGTTCCTCTAAGCACTCAGGGCTCAGGCTGGGTGCTCTATGTGAGCATATGCTTGTGGTTCTTAGGCTGGAGAGAGGAAACACACACATTAGCTCTGGTGTCCCCTGGGCATAGCAAATGGGGTTACTCAGGTCTAGTGTCAAAGCAGGCAGGAAATGTGCACCCTGACTATAAAAGATGTTGAGGTTTTAACCTCCAGTACCTGTGCATGCCCTTATTTAGAAATAGGGTATTCATAGAGGTAACCAAGTGCAAATGCATTGGTGTGGATCCTAAAGCTGTGTGACTGGAGTCCGTATGCAAAGATGAAATTAGGATACAAGGTCAGACAGGTGTGGGGAAGATGACGTGAAGGCACTGGAAGAAGAGGGCTCCCCAAGGGGTCTCTGAGGTTACCAGAGGCTGGAGGGGACCTGGAACAGATTCACAGCCCTGGGAAAGAGCCAGCCCTGTCAACACCCTCCACATCTATGAGGCCAAGCCCTGTTGCTCTTTGCAACAGTCCCACGGAACTCAGACCTCTGCTGTGGATCCAGGAAGAAGACAAAGTCAGCACAGCACCGAATAAGTGTGAGCTATCACAGAATCTTCATTTGTGTAAATACATGTAATTTTTGCTGGCTTCAGCTAGTTTATAGAAAGACCCTACATTTTTCAAGTTAACATTATTCAAGCCACATGTCTTTGTGTTTTTAAAAAACTCTGTGTTTATGTTATTAGATTGCTACATTGTATGTTATCATAGAGTATAAATTTTTAGTTAAAAATTTCATGGTGTTGGTAGATGTGGTGGTGCAGGCCTTTAATCCCAGCACTCATGAGTCAAGAAGATCTCTGAGTTTGTGGCCAGTGTGGTCTACATAGTGGGACCTTGGCTCACAAAATAAAGACAAAGGGACTGGAGAGACGATTAAGAGCACCGACTGCTCTTGCAGAGGACCCGGGTTCGATTCCCAGCACCCACATAATGGCTAATAACTGTCTGTAACTCCAGGGGATCTGACGCCCTCTTCTGTCCTCCATGGACACTGCAGGACACGGGTACATTTCTACACATGCAGGGATAACACTCATATACATAAAATAAAAATAAGTAAATAAATAAAAATAAAGACACCCCACCCCGAAAAATTCATAGTGTTAGCAAGTGCTATGAAGAACAGAACCACTAATTTTAAAAAGTTACCAAATTCGCAGATAGCATCGAATTCCACTAAAGCAATAGACAGGAGCTGGTGGGTGAAGATGCATCAGACTGTGTTTGAAGAAAGTTGCTAACTTTCTTTGGAAATCAGAGATCATTGCTGGACTCTTACTGAGTTCATCACACAGATAACATACACAAGTATATTCTGCTGCTCAACGGGTAGTTTCTATAATTGCCAAACATAACAGTCATGTCACATGAAGCATTAATTTCAGTTGGGCCCTGTAATTTAGAGATTAATACGGCCACCCTTGGTGATCTAGGTAATAGTCAATGTAAACAATCCCATATTAAAATGTTCTCATTCACAATGTTTGGTTCTCAGTTTCTTAAGAAGGAAATCCTTTGATCTGCAACTCCTACTCAGATGTATATCCTGGTTAGGGGTATCATACTATATGTGAACGCTTTCTTCTTCTTCAGTGTTAAATTATGTATGATTCCCTGTGTATATAAATATTTCCTTCTAGTTGGAATCTCACTTGCAGATGGTAGAGTGTCGTAAATAAAGCTCAAAAGCGCCAGGAAAGGTATATTAATGCCACACATGTATGAAAAATGGATGAGATTCTTGGAGAGATGATGCCATTTTTATTCCTTCTCTATATTTAAGACCAAGAGGAGTCTGCTGGATGGGAGAAGACAGTGAAGTTATTCCTCTAGGCTGTGCTGCACAGCTTCAAGGTTGAATGAAGGAAATGCTTACCGAGTGCACTGTAATTGTGTGGCGTGCTGAGTTCATTTAATGAAGTATCAAGCATGATTTAATAAACTTAGTTTCCAGCAGTATGTGAGAAATGAGAATCTCAGTTCTTGTTGGTGGACTGCGTGTGTTGCATACACTACACTTCCGCAAAGCTTCAGGTGTACAAACTCCAATCTGTAAATCAGTTTGTGATTTGAAGCTTCCCGTGAGCATCCGCCATCTTGGTGACCTTGCCGCCATCTTGGTGACCTTGCCGCCATGGCTCGTTGCTCCCAGTGCTTCATGTGTGTCACCTCAGGCAGCTGTCTCCGGAGCTTGGTAAGGAAACCCCCACTTCACAGAGATGGAAATAAGCCCCAGAAAGAGTTCAATGATGATCTCTGCACTGGGGAGGAGAATGTGTGCCTGAATCAGTTTCTAGTCTCCCACTTCTCTTGACCATTATTCCAGTATTTTACATCAGTTTTCCACATACTAACAAACCCTCAAATGAAACATATTTGTCTGCAGACAGAGGAAAACAGAAGGGGATTTGGGAATATTTATCTTGGAGTTTTGTGAAAATCCAATTTTCTGTAAGTTAAGTGATGACCATGAGAAATAAAGAAAGATACGGGAACATATTTTACTTAAAAAGTTGCAATGAAATAAATTCTGGTCACATTTTAAATAAGAGTTGTGAGATCACATTGAACCCTCTCTCTCTCCTCTCTCTCTCTCTCTGTAATCAGATGTTAAGTTTGAAAACAAACACAAGTCTAACCAGACTTCTCAATGACAAGTAACTTGAAATTCCTGGTAGTTACCATTAACTATAAACTTTCAAACAATTCAGCTGAAAAAATATGAATTCATGGGACTGGAGAGATGGTTCAGCAGTAAAGAGGACTGATTGTTCTTGCAGAGGACCTGGGTTTGGTTCCCAGCATCCACATGGCAGCTAACAACCATCTATAACTCCAGTTCCAGGGGATCCAGCACCCTCTTCTGACCTCCTTGGGTATTGCATGACACGGGTGCACTTACATACATGCAGGCAATACACTCAAACACATAAAATTAAAAAAATCTTTATAAATATGAATTCATTTTAGTGACATTCACAGCATATGGACTTTATTTTACACATCTAAGGATTCCATTTGTTACATCCAAATAGACAATGGTAAAACTTCATGCGAAAGCTGATAGGTTTTGAATCCAGTCTTTGACACATTGGTGATTCAGGGCAAAGATAAAACTCATTGCTTCATGGCCTTTCTTCTCTGTGAGTTCCCATCTAGCTGTCCAGCCCTCACTACCACTAACCCTGGAGTGTGCGGAGTGGTACTTCCATTCTTACTTTAAAGGAGTCACCGGGACCAATCCAGAGAGCCTGTGGCATGGAGACGAATGCAGGAGGAGGTGAGAGGCACAGGGCTTACCAATAAGATGAAACAGGGAAGAATCAAAGATGGCAGGTGTAGTTCTGAGAGAAGGTAACTTGTGCGGGTGTGAAGAAAATAAACTTAGACTAGAACCCAAGACCCTGACCCAGAAGCCCCGGGGCACCAACTGCCTTATTCCTATGGAAACACTAACCCTATCTGCCTTGCTTCCCTAGAAACATGAGCCGCAAAGTCCTTGTTCCCTGCCAAGTCTGAGTGCCTACTGTCTCCTTCTCCAGGAAACTTGCGTTCCAGCTTCTTGGTTCCGATGCTGTGTAGTATCTTGGGCCTTAGTGCTTCTCTTTAGAATCTTTCACTGATGACTTAACATTTGCTACTTAACATCTGCAAATCAGTTGTTCTAAATGCTGTTCAAAGTCTTCCTTAATGTTTCCACTTACACGATCGACTTCCTCGTCCTGTTCTTTTTACACTTTCCTAGGTGGGACTAGGCTGGAGAAGTCATACCCTGCTCTGTATCTGTCGGCAGTGACCTCCCAGAAGGTGGCCGTGGCTGAGGACAGCACCTGTGTTCCTGATTACAGTTCTCCTAAAATGTGCCAAATATTGTATACTAAGTGGTGGGACAGGCTGCTAATGGTTCAGTGTGTGTCTGTGTGTATGTAGGTGTGTGTGTGTGTGTGTGTGTGTGTGTGTGTGTGTGTGAATCTTGAAAAAATAGAAGGGCCATAGAATATCATGTGATTAAATGATTGTGTGCACACATCCTATAATAATAGTTTGAGCTCCAGCCATGCAGTGAAGTAATGCTGTGATACAACAGAAATACACACCAGGGCGGGAAACTCATGCTCACGTCGTGTTATGTTTTAACTTCTGGGTAAGTCATCCAACACCTTCATGGTTTGAGCACAGTCTCAACAAAGGGAATGTGAGGGGTTAGTTTTCTTGGTGGTCTCAGCACTTTTAGTTCTCTCACACAGTTTGGTTTGAATTCTCCAACCCTTTCCCTGCTTTCTCCCTCTCCAGTGCTGTCGCTGAAAGCCTTCTACTGGTCAGTTCCGGCTCAATGGCTCAAAGTCCCGTGTCTGAAGTATGTGATGTCTTCAGCTACAGGGTCATAACTTCAAGTTCTGGGAGGCAAAGGGCTGTGCCAATAGCCCATATTATTTTGGGAGTCTCTTGGACTCTCTTGACCAACAACTTGAAAGGAGGTTTCCCTTGCCTGGGATGTGATTTTTGTTATAGAGCCTTCAGCTATATACATGCACCCACATATGCTTTATATGTGGATTTCTCTAGTGGACTTATGAAATAATTCATTTCCCTTTGGTTTTTCATATCACCTAAGTATTTCTCTCTTCCCTCTACCCCATATAGTTCTCCCTCACTCCCCCAGGTAAAGTACCCCCTCCATTTTGCCCACCTCCCACTTGATAACAACCGTGTCCTACTACCCCCTCTCTTGAGCTCCTTCTCCTTCCCCTCTCTCCCCATGATTCCTTTCTACTTTCCTGGCTTCTGCAGGTGCTTCAGGGTATATAAGGTCCACAAATGAGAGAGAGTTTGTGTCACTTGTGTTTCTGAGTCTGGGTTCCTTACTCAGTATTCCAAGTTCCATCCACTTACCTCTGAATTTCATTTCATTTTTTTACAGCTGACTAGAACTACATTGTGTACATGTACCACATTTTCATTATCCACTCATCCACTGAGGGAATCTTAGTTGTTTCCATTTCCTAGTTATTATGACAAGAACAGCAACAAGCCCGGGTGAGAAAGCACCTCTGATAGAGCACTGAGTCTTCTGAGGAGTGGCCCGAATGGCAGATCTATTTTTAGGTTTTTTCCAGTATATATTTTTATTGAATTTTTGTGCACATCATACAAATCGTCTTAATCATCTTTATACCCCACCTCCATCCACATCCCCCACAGCCCCTCCACCAGATTTCATGCATTCTGTCATACATGTTAAGGCCTATTGAGTCAAGTTTGTGTACCCAGCTGTCCCCAGTGCAAGTTCATCCAGTCTATGGGGAATCTGTCTCTCCCTTAAAGAAGATCAGCTCTCTCTCATCCAGCAGTAATCAGCTGCCAATAGTTCTTCAGCTAAGGCTGGGGCCTGCTGCCCATTTACCCAGTTCTATGCCAGCTTTTTGTCTGACTGAGTTTGCATGGATGGGTCTTGTGCATGGTGACACCATTGCTGTAAGTTCATATGAGCAAGTGGATATGGAAGATTCTGTTTCCTTATGTTCATGCACCAACCCTGCTCTTCCACAATGGTCCCTGGACCGAGGGTGGGTGAGGTTTAGCTGGGGCTTGCTGCCCATTTACCCAGTTCTATGCCAGCTTTTTGTCTGACTGAGTTTGCATGGATGGGTCTTGTGCATGGTGACACCATTGCTGTAAGTTCAAATGAGCAAGTGGATATGGTAGATTCTGTTTCCTTATGTTCATGCACCAACCCTGCTCTTCCACAATGGTCCCTGGACCGTGGGTGGGTGAGGTTTAATATAGGAGGAGTCCTATCTGGGGACACGGTCTCTGCAGTCTCTTATTCTCTACACCTTGGCCAGTTGTGGCCTTCTGTGTGCATCACACTCTGTTGCCTGAGGAAGCTCCGCTGGTGAGAGTTGAGAGATGCATAGGATTCCCTCTGCCCCTGTTCTGCCACGTTCCATGAGCCTTAGGTGTAGAGGTTCCATTGAAGGTGTGTCACTTAGGGCTGGGCATCTCTCAGCCACTTATTCTCTGTGTTTGAGCAGTTGTGGAGTTTGTAATAGTCTCCACCTGTTGCTAAAATAAGCTTCTTTGATGAGTGGTGAATGGTATAATTGTCTGTAAATATAGAATCCATATTTAGCATACAGTAAGAAATTACATTTGTCTAGGGGTATGACAGAGGTAGAGTTTTCTCTAGGTTACGACCTCTCCAGTCATGTGTATTATTTTTAGTTGTTTGAGAATTCTCCACACTGATTTCCATAGTGGCTACACCAGTTTGTAATGCCACCAGCAGTGAATGAGGGTCCCTTTTCCCACATCCCCACCAGCATTTTTTGTCAGTTAATGTCTTGATCTTAACCATTCTGACTGAGGTAAGATGAAATCTTAAAGTAATTTTAATTTACATTTCTGTAACTACTAAGGTTGTTGAACATGTTTAAAGATATTTCATAGCCGTTTTTATTTCTTCCTTTGAGAACTCTGTTCAGATCTGTAGCCCGTTTTAAATTAGGCCATTTGCTTTCTCGATTCCCTGTTTTCTGAGTTTTAACTCTCACAGTGTTAGAAGGTACTATGCAAACAATAGTTTTGTTTGGAGAAAAACAATCAAAGTCGTACTTAGCTATAACTCCTACAAACCACATGCCTGGCCCAGCAAACTGTCTCTATTGGTGCAGTAGTGGCACTTTTATCTTGGGGGTAATCGACAGACCCACTTAGTGGGAGGGAAATCATACATGGTCCTGTAAATATAGCCAAGTGCACAAGGCTAGAGAGGTCATAGACCTCAGAGAAGAGCCTACTGCTGCCACTTTCCCAGATCAGGGTCTTTCTTACTATATTCTAAATGTGTACCCGTATATGCACAGACAGGTATAGCTCTCCCCACTTATCAAAGAAACTTCCTTTGCAAGAGATGGAGAGGTCGCAAAGTTCCACAACTGGTCAGAGTGCAGTGAATAAGGGACCGTGGGGGCCCAACCCTAACTGATGCATCTACAGTGCAATCGCCACACCTAAGGCTCAAGCAGAAGAGGGGATGGAAAGATCGTAAGATCCAGAGGAACGTGGCACCTGCTGCTAGATGATGCATTGTAGACGTGGCAGAAGCTGCAGCATGAAGTCTCCACAGTGTGGTAGACTCCCAGATCTGCATAATGACAAACCAGTTGCCAGACGGATGGTGGACATCCATGGTGGATGGGGGAAACGTCATGGGGTCTCACCTCAGGATGAAGAGCTACAGGCAATCAACGGATGCTGATGGCAGGAGAATCTCTGATCAGTTATCCAATCCCAAGTGGTCAGCCCTAAACACTGTACACATGAGCACCACTAAATGGATTCAGTTCATCGTATGTGTGTGTGTATTTATACCTGTATGCATGTACGTGTAACTAATAAGAGAACAAGAAATTGAGAGATAGTTGGGGACATGGGAGGAGTTGGAGGGGCACTGGGGCGGGGTTGGCAATAATGTAAAGACAATACTCATGTATGAAGTTATCAAAAATAAAAATATTTTAAAAAACTCTGTTGGGCTAGGGATGTAGCTCAGCGGTAGAGCTCTTGCCTAGAATGGGCCCCAGGTCCTGGGCTCAATTTCCATCATAGGAAACAAAATTTCTTAATGAAGCATTTCAAGGTTGACTCATACCTGACATCATGTGATCATTGAGGACCAATATTTAAGAAAGTAAACATGTATTTGAACCCTCAGTCTATGCCTAGCAGGCATTGTGCTCTGTACTGTGAGGGTTCCTAGATAATCTGCCCATTCCTTTGGGAATTCTCAGCCCGCAGGAAGCTAAGTCTCACAGACAGGAATCGCAGTGGGTCTTGGGTCTGCAGTGGAGGGCAGATGTGTGGTGGGTACCCGGGGTCTCATGCAACTCAAACTTCAGATGAAAGTCCTGCTAGGAACCCAAGGGGCACATCAATGGTGGAAGGCCAGGGGAGCACTGTTCTGTCCCATTGCATGTCCCCATGACCCTCACTACCTCGTGTGATCATTGCTGCAAGTTGGTGTGTAGGAAGAGTTCGTCTTACTTTCTGGCTGAGAAACATAAGCTCTGGGAAGCTACCTCACCTCCCTACTGTACAGGTGAATGTGAGAAATGGGCTGATTTCTAAATCCAGTCATTTTTATGTGGCACCAACAGGCCACACCCAGCTTTGAGAGGCTAGAATTGGGGAAGATGAGGCAAAGGGGAATGTTCTGGACGCAGCTTCTGTTCTTAAGGAATTTTTGCATAAGCCTCTTGACTAATTTTGGGGGTAGGTGGCACAAGGTAATGACACAAGCTATGTCATTAGTTTCATGGATTGACCAACAGGTGGCACCAGGTCCCAATGCAAATCTTTTCTTCCTGCGTCCAGACCTCTGACTGTCTCAGAGTTCTTATTAATTAAATCAGGCAGATGAGGGTGGGGATTGGAACCCTGCTTGCTGAGATATTCCAATCTTAGTTGCACAGTCTAAATAAATAAAAGATAAAACATACAGGGTGAGCTTAAAGGAGGCACAAGGACTTTGGGACATACTCACTTCAGAATCTGCCATTCCCAGCTTCTAGCCAAGCGGTCCAACCCCTCCAATCTCTAGCTTTTCGCCTGCAGAGTAATGTGGCCAGTTTTTGTCTTTCACAATTGTTCTTATGAAGGTTAGTATATATAATTAATTAGTGTAAACAGTAGTTGTCAATAACTGTTCAACGGAATGGTAGCTTTCTATTACTATCTTAAAGAGGCGAGGAAATGTGGGTAAACCTTCATGTAGCTCTTCACCTGTGTTATCTAAGGAAGATGTCTCTAACAGCAGATCTGGTGTTTACTGTTGATGGGAGAGTCTATCACGAACCGTCATCAAAGTGGATAGTATTTTATGGTAGACAGGAAGAAGGATGGTCTTTGATTTTTGTCACAAGAACTCGGATTCTCTTTCTCATGTTGTAAGTCCTGAAAGGCAAAATTGAAAACCATACTTTCTATGAAAATAAGTATATTATTAAGTAAAACATTCTCTCCCCCAGAGAAGAAAGACTAATACCATGAAATAACTGAAAATGATTCCAGAATGTCATTATGCAAACTGTGTTAATTAACAAAGTTATTAAGTAAAACATTCTCTCCCCCAGAGAAGAAAGACTCATACCATGAAACAACTGAAAATGATTCCAGAATGTCATTATGCAAACTGTGTTAATTAACAAACGGGTAAATCACAGGCGGCTTCTCAGTAAATTATCTAATAGACAAGAAGCATTGAACCCCACAAGAGGTCAAAACTCAAAAAGCACAGCTGGTCAGACACCCTCTGCAGAGTCCTGAAAATCTGTGTGCTGTTCAGTTTGTGAGATGATGTCATCTCACTCTGGGAGAAGAAAGCTTGCTATGATGATGCAGAGGATGGGAAGTAAACTTCTCTGATGGCTTCATGGAGCCTTGAAGTCTGCTCCTGGTCAAGAGGATTCAAGCAGTCCTGTTCTCCGATGTCCCCTGTTTTCTCTCTCCCAACAGTGAGGAGTAATCACTTCCTCTCCCTGTTACAACGGTGGATACTCTGCCTCATGGCAAATGCCCTTACCAAACAACTGCCTATGCTCCACTCCTTTAAACAAGTTTCTTCTAATACGGACTGAGCTCATGCTTTCTGTTAGCTTCTGAATGGCTTTTCCCCCAGACCATTTTCTTTTTTTTCCCCTACCAACAGCCATCTGTCTGTTGGTGTCAAATAGGGAATTCATTCAGTTTGTCCACTGCCTTGGAATATAGTGTGTGGTTGTCTTATGTCAGGCGTCTTTCCCTAGTTCATCTTCTGGAGTATTAAAGCATTACAGTTGGGTTTGAGGAAAACTCCCAGGGGTTAGAACACCCGTTTTCAGGGTTCCTGGAAGACAGTGGTATAACGGAGGCTGTGCTTCCTGGTGCTCCCAGTGCACTGCAGAAATAAGTACAGTGAAGAAGGTTAAAAAAAGATTTTTTTCAAAAAGGATCAAACACTTTATTAGTAATCTATACATAACAGAAAAGCAGCAAAATCGGGATGTTCTCGTCATTCCGCGTTGTATGCAGTTTTCACAAACTATAAATCGCTGATTTTTCACGCCACCAGTAAAAATACCTTTGGTATTCTGATGTTGGAAGGTCTGAGGATTGCTGACAGCCTGAGCTACTCCACATCACCACAGTTGGGGTTGTGAGCAACTTGGAGTGAGGTTTCTTCCAGGTCCTGGTCTCGTCTAGGAGGCTCCATATGTGATTCATTTGCTGTGGTGAGGTTTTGGACAATGTCATTCATTAATTGAGTGAACTGCCCTGGGCTTTTATCTAGCTCCAGTCGGCCTTGCTGGGTGTTATGTATTTGGGGTTCTCCTGCAGTTTACACCCATAGAGTTCCCAAAAGTGGGTTATGTTGGGCTTCATAATGTTCAATACTCCGATCACCATGTGAAAGTCACCTGATTAGGAGAGCCTGGCAATCTCTATAAAGAGGTCTTCTTCAGAAAACCCCTTCAGGTGGTAGTCATTGGACTCCTGAGGTTTTTTTCAAGGGCTGGTCCAAGAGTCATGTTCTTACTCCTTGCCACAGTTTTCACCGGCTTCTCACAGCGTCCAGCAGTGTACACGTTATCCAGTTGAGATCTTCAATCAGAACGCTAGTGCTGATAATCCCATATTTGATACACTTGCCATCACGCATGATCAATGGGTTGAAGTTATCCAGAGCCATAGGCGTTCTGCACAGATGTGATAATCTTGGACCCTAACAGTTTCAGGAAAGGAGCCTGGCTCTGATTCTTCATTGGACTCTTCCAGTGTCATGCAATGGGGTCATCTACTGCGACATGATGTCTGACATGGGATGCCCCTGGTGTCAACTGGGCCCTGCCTAGCAGAAGACTGGAGCCTCAGGCAAAAGCCAGGCCCAGAGAATCCCATACAAAGTCCCCTCTGAGCTCCGCAGAGCCGGCAGCACATGGCATCTTGACAAAGCAGGAGATGAGATGGCAGCAGGGACCCACCAGAGGGAAAGGACGGTGGAGAGGCGGAAACCTGGGCTCCCCAGGAGCTTCTGGTTGGAACGAGGGGCTTAGAAACCTAAGCCATGTCAACTGAACTTGGGCCTCTGGCCCTATTCCCTCACCACTAAATTAATGCTTTGACTGAGGTTCATTAGACCAACCGTGGGAGCTACGCCCGTGTGCACAATTCTCTAATCTGCTATAATTCATTACTTCAAACTTAGTGATACCGATCCAGTATTTTACAGTTCTGTGTGTCAGAAGTCTCACATCAGTATTATTCAACCAAAATCTAGATGTCAATAGGGCCATGTTCTGTCCCAGAGTCTTCAAGCGGGGTTCAAGCTGTTGAAGAATTTGGGATTTTTAATGTAGTATCTTTCTTTTGCAATTTTAGGATAGAAAGATAATTTTCTTTTCAAAAAGATTTATTTTTATTTATGTGTATGTGCATGTGTGATTTATGTTTGGGGGTACCCACAAAGGCCAGAAGAGGGTGTGGGATCCCCCGGAACTGAAAGTTACAGCAGTGGTTGTGAGCCCCAGGACATGGGTGCCCGGGACCAAACTGAGGTCCTCGGCAGAAGCAGCAAGAACGCTTCGCCTACACCTCTCCAGCCCCAGAAGTTTCCTTGGTGGCTGTCAGTGGAGGGTTGTTCCCAGCTTCCACATGCAGCTTGTGTTCTTTGGCGTTCTTTGGCCTCTTATCTTCAAAGTTAACAGCAGTGTGTTGAGTCCATCTCCAGGTCCGAACGTCTGCTGACTCTCCTGTGCCTCTCAACCTGACTGACCCTTCTGCTTTACCCTTTCTTTTAAAGACTCACAGGGTTAGAATCTCCTCTTTTCAAGCACATCCCTTAAGTTCCCTTTGCCATGAAGGGTCATATTCACGTGTTCTGGGAATTCGAATGAGGACATCAGGGTGGGGGTCTCCTGCCCACCACACCATTGTGTTTGTTGTGATTAAAATTCCCCAGAATTGATGTTTGCCTGTCCTTGTTCAGCCTTCCTCAGATACTCTGGATGATTCTTGTTTTTCTCTTCCTTTGACTTCCTGTAGTGCTGACTTATTTCTACCTCATTTTGTCACATAATCCACTTACTGGATGTGTTTCTGCTGGTCTGCATGTGCACTTTGTGTTTCCATTATTTTCTTGGTGAGGTTGTGTTTTCCCAAGGAAATTCATGCATCTTTTATGTACCTCACAGCTGAACACATACAGGCTGTTCTTGAAATATTTAAATATTAAATAAGTCACAGACTCTAGGGGAAGGAAGCCTACCGGGGCCTCTGCTGCATAACCATTTCCTCTGGACTAGAACATTTGCTAGTGGAGGAAGGAGGGAGATGTAGGCTCATAAAACTCACTAGAGTTATAAGACTCTCAAGGTCTCTCCTGGAAATTATATAAGCAGTAAATAGATGATGGCACAGCAGATGCTCTTAAAGTGCTTGTGAGGTTTCAGGGAGTTCCTGGGACACAGCTTTCTTAAGTTCAGCACTCAAGCTGGGTGGGCTTTTTGGTGATATAGCTGTGGGAGCAAGTAGCCATGCTCCTGTAAGTAGCCCATCACTTTGTTCCTCCTGTAGGAAGCGCCAGACAATACGTTGGTTCACCGAGTCAGACATGGTGGCACCGTTTCTTTGGACTTGTTGGTGTGTCATCGGTGCCTCACTTAGGGTAAGTAGGCCTCTGTTCACACCCTGCCCAGGGAAAGTCATGTGACAGCTTGCATCCCAGGGATGATGACATCATCATCAGCTGTCCTCCCTCTTAACACAGAGCCTCTAAAGGATTCTTTCCGATTACTCTCTGTTCTTTTTCTTACCCTGTGAGCTAGCACAGATTGGAACTGAAGTCATCAGTGTATTTCAGACAGAGCAGAATCCTTGTTTCTGGATTGCTGATTGGCAGGTCCGGAAAGGTTAGACTCCAGGGGCTTTTCTGGACAAAGATGCCATGTGGTATCAGAATCACACTGAACGCATGTCTCCTCTACAGGCAGGAGAGTAGACTTGGAGAAACTTCAGAGTCATGCCTGGACTCTGTCACCCCATTTCCAAAGCCCAAAGTGTAGGTCCTAAAAAACAAGACTAAAAAGAGAAAAATACGTAAATTTTCAATGGACCACAAACAGTACATAAATATGCTTCAAAAAACATGCTTTTTGGTAAGGATCAGACTGAGGTTGCCCATAACAGGAGCTGGGGACTCTTGCTGTTCTGTCTCCCCACGCCCCTGCCCCACTTACAGATAGAAAGCAGTAGGGTGGGCACGTGAGGCAGGCCTCTGCTCACTGTGGAGGAGGAAGCCAGGTTTCCTTACAGACACTTGGGGTGCAGTGTCAGTGGTTAGAGTTCATTGAACTCTGTCTTCCATTCAAAGTAGAGCATTTTACAGTTTCCTGAGAGGGAGCTAATAGCGAAAATGTGATGAAGGGCTGGTAGGATGGCTCAGTGGGCAGATGCATTCACCAGACGTGTGAGTTCCAGCCGTGAAACCCGCATGATGGAAGGAGAGAATGACTCTTGTGAGTTTTCTGGCCTCCACATGCATGTAATGGCATGCACATGTGTGTACACACACACACACGCACGCACAAATAAAGTTAATTTTTAAAAAAACAAAATGCAATTTAGAAGTATTCCATAGAGCCTCTATCAGTTGACATCTTTCCACCTTTCTGCAAATTATGATGATCATAAAAGGAACTTAAGCCTGCTCACAGGGGTTCGTTTTACTTAATTTCTCTGACTTCCATTTCACTTTAAAGAATAGTTTCCTACTTTTTATGTTTGAACATTGTGAACTGCCTCGTGCTTTTTAAAACAGAAGGCTTACAAGTAACCTATATAACAATCCCAAACATCGAACTGATTATAAGCTGTTTTTATGCTTCTCCCTGTGAGAAGAGAATGGAACTGTCAGAGGCAAGAAGCTGGGTCATCTCTCTGTATTGCCAAACCACATATCCCTTCTTTGCGGGGCCAAGAAACATTGCGGAGGGCTGTCATGAAAGTGTGCAATGCCTTCTGCATTCTAGAACAGCTAGGGCCTCCCTCACCTCCATCTTGCATGCCTGCAGTTCTGTGCCCGACAAAAGCAACTTCAGGAAGGAAAAGTTTATTTTGGCTCACAGTTTGAGGAAACTCAGTCCATCATGGTCAGGACAGAGAAAGCAGGTCACAGGCATGCGAGACAGCTGATCACACGGTATCTACAGTCTTATAAAGCAGAGAGTGATGAATGCTTGTTCTCTCTCTCTCTTTCTCTCCCTCTCTCCCTCTCCCTCTCCCTTCCCCCGGTCTCTCCCCCCTCACTGGTTTTTTGAAACATGGTCTCCTTGTAGCCCCAGCTAGCCTGGAACTTACTATATAGACCAGGCTGGCTTTGATCTCACAGAGATGCCTCCTGCCTCTGCCTCCTAAGTGCTGGGATTAAAGGTGTATGCCACCATGCCTGGCTGGCTTTCTCTTTTTCATTCAGTCTAGGACCCTAGCCTGTGAGGATGGTACCACCCACATTTAGGATGGGTCTTCCCACCTCAGTTAACCTAATCTAGATAATTCCTCACAGAAAAATGCCCAGAGATTTGTTTCCATAGTGATTTTAAGTCCCAGTAAGTTAATCAAGATTGGCCATCACAATGCCCAACTGCCTAGAGAAAGTTCTCACTTCTGCATCTAAATGGAATGTGAAAGGTTCACAGCCCAAATGATTCCCAGTGTCCTCTCTGCATCTTCTAGCAAAGGTCAGGCCAGCCGTCTAAGTCCTCTGGCAAAGCACCCCGGAGCCATGTTTGATTCCTCTTTTCACTCATGCTCTGCATCTGACCCACAGTCTCAATGGACAGAACTACAAAGAACCACCTCAGTCCAATTCTGCAGAGCCCTGGTGTAGTCATGGCTCTCCTAGTCACCACCCGTCCCCAGCTGATTACTGCAGTGGCATTCTCACAGCCCACCTGCTTCTCTCCTGTCTTTGTCGTAAGAGTCTCGTAACCCAGAGATCCTATTAAAAATGTGCCAAATATAGACCAGATCTTGTCAATCTAATGCTCCCCTCCTCTCTTCCAACTCTCCAAGAGCCTTCTTCCTGTCTGTCTGGGAGTGATGGGCAGATGTCACAGCAGCCCATGAGCTGGCTGCCCCTCACCTCCCTGGCTCATCTCCTGCTTTCTTCTCTGTGCCCCCACTATACTCACTGTGGTGTCCTTGACAGCGTCTGAACACGAAGCTCCCAACCAGAGGCTGTTACAAGTCTTTGTCATCTGCCTGGAACACTTTCTCCAGGTATGACCGTGTGCCACTCTGCTTCCTTTAGCCCATGTGCAGCATGTGAGTGCATGCGTGTGTATGCAATGTGTGTGTATGGTGTGTGTTTGTGTGTATGCAGGTGAGTGCACACCGTGGCATGCATGTGGAGATCAGAAGACGACCTTGAGTGTCAATCCTCATCTTCAACCTCGTTGTGAGGTGGAGCCTCCAGGCTCGTTGGCTCCTGGGCTTCTGGGTCTGCTGTCTCTGCCTCCCATCCTCCCTTAGGAGCAGCGGGATCACAGACACGCACGCTGCACGTCTGGCTTTCATGTGGGTTCTGGGGATTCTAACGCAGGTCCTCACACCTGCACGGCAAGTGATTTTACCCCCTGAGCTGTGTCTCCCCAGCCCCCACCTTCGGCCTTCACCCTTCTGAGTTAGTTCTTGTGGAGGGCTTTTCTGTCCAGCCCGATGTGGTGGCCTTCCCCACCCCAGTGCTTCAGCCGTTCTCTGTCGCATTTGTTATCACTCATAAACTCTGCTACTGTATTTCCTCAGGCTGTCATAAAAAATGTACCACAAACAGGGCTGAAAACAACAAATCCATCCTCTCACAGTTCAGGAAGCCGGGAGACCAAACTGAAGGTGTCTACAGGGTGGGTTTTTCTGGATCCAAGACAATCCAGTCCCTGCTTCTCTACAGCTTCTGGTGGCTGAAGCAGCAGTTAGCGCTCTCTGACTTGTAACGGCAGCACCTCAACCCTGCCTCCAGTGTTGTGTATTTTCCCCCGTTTCCCTATTCTTCTCTGTCCAATTTCTCTCTTTTGTATAAGGACTCTTAGTTATGTGATGTTGAAGGCCCACCCTCATTCAACACGACCCCACCTTAGCTTAATAACTTCTGCAAAGATGCTGTTTCCAGACAGCCTCACACTCAGGTTCCATATGGACATGAAATTTTGGAGAACAACAGTCCATCTGCTGATAGAGGAACCTTCTTTATTGTCTTCCCCATGCTCCAAAATGGAGATTTGTGAGACCTTTGCTCATCGCCACCTCCCTTGTGCACAGAACAGTCGGAAATTCACGGTAAAACCTAATAATTAGGTGGGCTAGAGAGAGGGCTCAGTGGTTAGGAGTACTTCCTACTCATTCAGAGGGCTGGAGTTCGGCTTCCAGAACCTGTGTCAGGTGACTTACAACTGCCTGTAACTCTAGCTCCAGGGTCTCTGACACCCTCTTCTAGCTTCTGCAAGTACCTACACTCTTGGGCACCTACCCTCTCCCTACACATAAAACACCTCAAGACAAGTCCCTAATGTGTGCTAAATCCATAATCTCTTTGGTTGGTCAGGTGATGGAACATTTAATTGATAGATGTCCTGATAATATGGTAGTTGGTGGATATTGTGTTATATTTCCAAGAAGCATACCTCTTAGGCTAGGAATCCAACCATAATATTGTATTCTTTGATCCCCCCCCCTTTATGTCTTCTCACAAGACTTTGGACTAGCCCCTTAGCACCTCTGAATCTCTATCAAATGGAAACTAATACCTACTGTGAAAGTTCTGTGCTTCATGAAGCAAATAACCACATGTCGAAGGAGTGTGCTTTTAAGCCCACATTAATGTGACTTGATGATAGAGGGTTCTCTAGACACTGTGCTGAGCTGTGTTCTCTAAATTCCCCAGACACTAGCAAATCAAATAAGTCAGTCCAAGGAAAATATTTCCAAACAAAGCAAATAAAAGCCCCCGACATACTTTTGACGTCAAAGCAAAGCTCTGCTCACACCGAATGCGAGTGTGTAAACTCTGTCTGCAGATGAATCAACAGCAGCTAAGTTAACAGATAAAATATGCAGCCTCACCTCTCAGGATGAGCCTCCTGGCCTGCTCAGTGATGGCAACTTCAAAGCATGCAGTTTTCTTTCAACTAATAGAAAATACATTTTCTTAGTAACAAAGGTTGGTGCTACTGATTACAATTTTCTTTGAAGGATGAATTAGTGTATTTTCATTGAACCCAGGACCTCATATAAACTAAGTGTATACTCAACCACTGGATTGTGTCCCCAGGCAATTTTAAGTTTTATTCCTTTAAAAAAAGGTTATTTTTATTATTTTTTTAAATCTAGTTTTTTAAAAATGTGTATGAGTGTATTGTCTGTATGAGTGTATGTGCACCCATGCTATGCAGTGCCTGAAGAAGCCAGAAGAGGGCGTCAGATCCCCTGGAACTGGAATTACAGATAGTTGTTAGCTACCATGCAAGTGCTAGGAATTGAGTCTGGGACTTGCAGTCGGTGCTCTTAACTGCCGAACCTGATCTCCAGTCCCTTAAGTTTCATTCTTAATTGTTTTTTGAGGTGGGGGACTCAGTGATCATCCTGCCCCACCCTTCTGCATAGCTGGGACTGATGACAGGCATGGGCCTCTATGTCTAGCTTTAATTATCATCATTCATTATCATTATTTGATTTTTTTCTTTTTGAGAAAAGACCTCACTCTGTAGCCTAGGCTGGCCTGGAACTCATTATGTAATCCAGCCTGGCTTTGAACTTGCAGCAATCCTCTTGCCTCAGTCTTCTGAGTGCTGATATTGCAGTTGTGACTCACTGTGCTCAACTTATTATTGTTTTAAAGAATTTTTAAATTTATTTTCATTTTTTATGTGTATTTTGTCTGCACATATGTATGTGCATCATGTGTGTGCAATGCCCATGGAGGCCAGAAGAGAGGTTGTTGGATCCCCTGGAACTGGAGATGTGGAAGGTTGTTAGCTGCCATGTGGGTGTTGGGAACTGAACCTGAGTCCTCTGTGAGAGCAGCCAGTGCTCTTAACCACTGAGCCATTGCTCTTACCCTATTGGGTCTTGCAGTGCTGAGGATGTGATCCAGGGCCTTGCACTTGCTAGGCAAGCACTATGTTACTGAGATACATAGCCTAACTTTTATTTATGTATAGAACATTCATTTACTCCAGTGCGGTGGTTTTTAGTCTTTGTATGTGGCTGGGCAATATGATCCCTGGATTTTGGAGACAGAATAGGTACCCCCAGTGGTGGACAGCATGGTTGGGTACCTCCAGTGGTGGCCAACATGGTTGGGTTCCCCCAGTGGTGGCCAACATGGTTGGGTTCCCCCAGTGGTGGACAATGTCATCATATCTGCCACTGTGATTGCTCCCAGTAGTTCCCACCAGTGTAGTCGGAATACCTTTGTCTTCCCAGTTAAGGCAATGGTCCTGCATGGCTGCCTGTGGTCAGGTGTCCCAGCCCAGCCATCCCCTTGATGATGAGGCAGGAGGACAATCAGCTCAGTGGAATCCATGCCATGTGCAATGACTTCATGCTGCGACTTCCTGCTCTCTACCAGTGTGGTGACAGTATTAGGCCATCTTGGAAGGTGATCACTGGGTGGGACACGTCCCCTGCTGGCATCTTCTCAGCATGGGCCCCACACCTGCACTCCTCCTGCTCCTCCAAACCTCAGAATATGGCCTTGGAAATAATTGGAAATGATGTTTTTGCACTCTGAGTAAATGAGTGGCTGGTGGTCCTGGGCCCGATTGAATTGTTCAGTTATGGAGAATTTTTAGCAGCTCATAGGGAGAGGAATCATTTGTACTGTAGCTGGAGATGATGGGCTGTTTGGTCAAGGGAAGTCCCTTTGGTCTCCATGTCCTGCCCTGTGCTCAAGTTATTAGATCTTTCCTCAAGTGGGATTTGCCACCTTCCTGACCTGTTTTTTCATGATAGATGGGAGGAGCCATTTTCTTCCCCTTGACCCTCTTTCCTTTTAGCATGTTGGGTGGCAGGTGGGGAAAAAAGAAGGGGATTGTGGGTAACATGTAGCTGCCTTTGGAAATCACCTGAGGTTAAAAAATTAAATGGTACTTCTTACAGTGAAAACAGTTTCTCCTAATTTTATTAGTTGGCATTATAATAAGACCCTGCTCCCACCATTGACCAGAGTGAGAAGAGCAGCATTCTGTCAATGAAATCAGCCCCACTCAATGGAAAATTGAGTGTGGTTGAGGTTGCAGGTCACTCACCTGAGTTAGGGTTCCCGCCAGCATCACTACATACCTAGCGTGGACAGTGCCCTGCCAGTGGGTGCCTTGCTGGAGGTTGAACTCCTCCTTTTCCTGTATTGTGAGACTGTTCTAGGTTGAACTTCTTCCATTCCCTCATTCATACACTGAAGCTTTGTCACCCAAACCTCAGAATATGGCCTTGGAAATAATTGGAAATATGTCTTTGCAGAAGTAATCATTTAAATTAATATGAGGTCACTAGGGAGCGCACTAATGCCAATACAACTCATGCTCCAGTGTAAAGGGTTGGACCACACACATGAAGTCCATGAGACCAAGCAGGGACTGAGGTGATACCTCTGTGAGCTAAAGGACACCACAGAGCACCATGGACCACCAGAAGACCCCTCCTCATACCCAGGACTCTAGAAGGTTCTTCCTCACAACCCCCAGAAGGACTCACAGAGAAACTATGACTTAGGACTTCTGGTCTCATTTTGGTGTCAGGTGCGTGGTCTCTAGAATTGGGAAAGACACTTTCCTGTGTTGAAGGCAGCCAGTGTGTGGAGCCATGCATGATAGCGTAGCACGGTAGTAGACCTCGCGAGGCACTCAGGGAGGCCTTGCAGTGTGGTGGCAGCTGGCTGCCTTTGTACTTAGGCTGGTCGGGAGGCTCCTGTCTGCTGTTCCTTCCAGCACCCCCTCCTTCCTCTCCCTGCATCCATGCTGTGCAATTGCTGGACACTCCCCGCCCCAGTTCTTCTTTTTAAAGGTTGCCACATGCAGTGAGGGAAGCGACTGTCTTATCTCAAGTCTCTAAGTAGTAGGATTGGCTGTTGGGGAGCCTCCTGCAATAAATAAGTCACCGTGGTCCATTTTCAGTATAAGGTGTGTTTAGAGTGCATCAGAAAGTCACAGATAATAACGAGGCCCTGGACCCCTGCCTTCCCTAGCTGGTAGCTGGCACCGGCCTGTGTAGATGCTCAGTTCATCCTGAGGTTGAAGAGTTATAGGCAGTCTGCTACGTGACTGAGGAGGGCACTGTCCAGTCCCAGGAGGATGGGGAACTTGGGGTGGGGGCTATGCTAGATGAGCTGGAAAGACTGTAACTCTCTGGGGGAACTCAGTCTACCAGGAATTTAGGGGGCAGAGAAATCGGATGAGGAATAAGAACACTATTTTGTGTCAAATCGGTGAGCTGGCCATTTTTACCTTTTGTCCAGACTGAAGCCTGGCTTCTTCAGAACTGAAAATAAATGTCTCACTTTTGCTAGTCTGAGTCTCCAGAGCTCTTATTATGAAGTGGGGATCATTGTTTCCCCCACTCCTCATCCAGCTGGGAAATGGAGGGACAGAGAATGGGGAGACGTGACTGCAGTGCTCTTTCTGTGAATCTTTGCAAAGACCTTCCTCTCTCCATCACTGGGGCTTGAGGGAGTCCTCGCTGACTGCCAGGCCCCACCCTAGACATGGCAGGGAAGAAGTCATGTCTACTTGAGGGAGGGCATAAACACATCAACAAACACAATATAATGTGCTAGATGTTAGATGCTGAAGCAGCAGAGTGGCCCGTGAGGGGAGGCAGTTCTAATTCATGTCAGATGCTTTGTATAGGAGGGAAGACCTGCCTCTCACAGACAGGCAAGCTCATGGAAATGGGACGGAAGCAGTGAGACTCTGTAAGCAAAGAGCATTCTAGGCAAAGCAGGTAGTACAGATAAGGCCCAGAGGTCAGAGCATGTTCGAGTTATGTTAGTTTTATAGAACTGGTTTGATAAAGACACTTTAGTTTGTAAAGAGAAAAAGTTTGGAAGATTTGGTCCATGGTCCACTGGAGCCATTGTTTTTACATCTGTGATGGGGTATGAGAGGGACAGCAGATTATGTTGGTAGCATGTGGCCTTGTGAAGCTGTTCATCTCACGGCTGGGACATTATGGAAGAGATATGAAGGGACTGGAGTGATGCTGTCCCCTTTGAGGGCACATGGTGATGCCTGGGAACCCTGTGCTAGATGATACTTGTAAAGGGTCCATGCTCTCCTCACAGGGCCATGCTGGAGACCAAACCCCTAACACAGGGGCCACTGGGGACATAGCAGAGTTTTCACAGAAAAGGAAGGACATGGCTACAGGACCATCATCAGAGGAAGGATGGTAAGGGCTGAGCTTCTTGAATTGGGTGTCAGCACAGATCAGGGAAGGGCTATGAATGGTCACAAGGACTTTGGGTGCACTGAGTCATTTTAAGCACAGGAGCAACATGACTTGATGAATTTAGTGTGGATCAGTATGGTTACAGATATTGAATAGACTGTCAGGGGCCTGGAATGGGGGAAGGGACTTGGTGTGGTACAGATGCTATTTCAAAAGGTTGTGGCCTCTAGCATAGGCCACAGGCCATGCTCCTTCCCTTCTTCCTGTCTGAAGCAGGTCTCTGATGGCTGGAAATACAGTTTAGAGGAACCCAAGACAGACAGCCCACACCTGTGAGAATGTCTGAAACTCAACAAAACGACAGCAGCAGCTGCTGGTGAGGATGGGGAGCATCTGGAAAGCCCACACAGAGCAGGGCAACTACAAAGCCTGTGTCAGAATGTCTGAAACTCAACAAAACGACAGCAGCAGCTGCTGGGGAGCATCTGGAAAGCCCACACAGAGCAGGGCAACTACAAAGCCTGTGTACCGAGGCTGGGGGTTCAGTTCAATTGGTAGCGTGCTTGCCTAGTACACAGGACTTTCATCCCCAGCACTGCATAAAACTGGGCATGGTGGTACATACCTATATACTAGCACTTGGAAAATGAAGGCAGGAAGATCAGGAGTTCAAGGCCAGCCTTGGCTACATAGTGAGTTCATAGTGAGTTGAAACCCTGTCTCAAAAGAAAAGAATCTGTGCAGAAATGTTTACAGAAGCCTTTGTGTAGACTCTGCGTATCGGTTCCTTGTCTGTTGCGGCGATGAACATCAGGACCAAAAGCTACTTAAGGAAGAAAGATTGATTTTTGTTTATGGTCCCTGAAGGTTAAGAGTCCATCAAGGCAGGAGGCTTGACAGCATGTTGGAGGTAAGGCAGCAGGATCGGGAAGCAAGGAGCTCACACCTTCAACCCAAACCCACAGCAGGGAGAGCCAAGTGGAGGGAGGGTGAAGGCGTGGACTCTCAGGGCCTGCCCCTAGTGACCTACTCTCTCCAGCAAGGACACATGTCCTAAAGATTCCAGGACCTCCCCAAACAGTGCCACCAACTGGGGACCAAGTGTTCAAATCCTACAACCCATGGCAGGCATTTCTCATTCAAACCATCACATTCACCAAAGTGAGAACACCCAAAAGTCCTTCAGTGGGAGGGTTGGATGTGTCTGTGTAGTGCTGCTACTCAGCCACCAAAAAGAATAAACCTCAGATGTAAATACGGGCAGAAACATTTTTTGTTGTTGTTGTTTGTTTGTTTTTGGGGACAGGGTCTCCTGTAACCCCAACTGGCCTGGAACTCATAGGTCACCACATCCAACTCTAAATGCATTGTGGTAGAAAAAAATAGACTGAAAAGACCAGTTTCCTTATAGTTTAATTTATGTGACATTATAGAGATGGCAAAGCCATAGGGCTGGAAGGGCGAAGGTCGTGGGGTGAGGACGGGGGAGGGTTGATTACAAACAGGCATGGAAGATTTTGAGGGTGATTTTGTGGGACACAATCTATGCTTTGGTCACAGTGGACATACACTTTTTTTTACAGTTGTTAAAAACCCATAGAACTATGTTCCCAAGAGTCTGTTTTGCAGTATGTGAGTTGAGAAATAAACATTTAAAACATGAAAGAAAGCAAAGACTGCTAAAGGAGTTCTCATAACCCTGTCTGTCCCGGGGAAAAACAAACCAGAGCAGGGAAGTAGAACCAGCTGCACTCCTGAGCTCAGTGCTGTGGGGCAGGTAGCAGAGAACCCCATTCTCCTACAACGGGGTCTTGTCTGGTTCCTATTTCTGTGTGTGTGTGTGTGTGTGTGTGTGTGTGTGTGGTATGCACATGTGCATGCCTACATGGTATGCATGTGGAGGTCAGAGAACACTCTAGAGTGTTGGTTCCTTCTGTTTGAGACATGGTCAGTCATTGGCTTGGAGCTTTGCCCCGTAGGTTGGTCTAGCTGCTCCATGAGCTTCCATGGATCCACCTGTCTCTACCGCCCATCTCACCATTGCTGGATCCCTGATTTTTTTTCCTATGGGTTCTGGAAATCTGAACTCAGGTCTTTGTGACAAGCACTTTACTGACTGAGCCACATCCCTAGCCCTGGTTCTCATTGAATTTTTATTTACTCTATGAAAATTTCATACCTGTATACAATGTATCTCGATCATATCCACACTTGCTCCCTCCCTCCAGTGTTCCCCAATACAGCTCCCTCCCAACCTCATTTTCATTCTCTCTCTCTCTCTCTCTCTCTCTCTGTCTCTCTCTCTCCCTCCCTCCCTCCCTCCCTCCCTCCCTCTCGGACATGATGATCCAAGAAGCTGGACTTTGATGTATTCTGTTTTAGTATCTGTTAATGAAAACATTTGGAGAGGGTCAGAACTGAAGAACCAAGCCATATGTCCAACTTCTCCCCTCTTCTGTGTGTTAATCCACCAGATGATCTTCACCGTAACAGTGTTACAAGGGGAAAAAAAAAAGGAGTTATGTGGCAGAAAGCTGCTATTTACTCCTTTCAGAAATCTCTTTAATTGAAGAGGCATCCTTTATAAAGTTCTTATGTGGAAGTCCTGTAGCAATTCAGTTATTTTGGGTATTAAAAAAGATTAGCTGGGCATGGTGGCGCATGCCTTTAATCCCAGCACTGGGAGGCAGAGGTTGGCAGATTTCTGTGAGTTCAAGGCCAGCCTTGTTTACATAGAGAGTTCCAGGCCAGCTGGGGCTCAAAAAGACCAGAAATGATTTGGAAAGAGTGCTCAGTGCAGAGGAGCAATCTAGAGACCCAGGGTCCCACACAAGGACAGAGTTTAGCATCTTGATATCTGACCTACCACCTGCTTAGTAACCAGCTGGTCAGCACCCTTGAGTCTCTTTCCCTTCACCCATTGTGCCCAGCAAGTCCCCCTCCCTAGGGAACTAAGGAGGTCCTGTACTGGATCATACACAATAAAAGGCCTGCAGCCCCTCCCACTGCCCCCATTCTGCACTGAGCCATCAGCATCCAGAGTATCAGCTGTCCACATGCAGTGACTTTGTGCTCCCACTGGGGACAAATTTTACCAGAATATAGAAAGCAGGTCCACAGGGGAGGGCGATGAAGTTGGAATGGGATGGGGGGCGGACATCAATCACGTGTTTTGACTACAAGGACTTTCTTTATTCGAAGCTGGTGTTGATACTGAGATGATAAATAAGATTTGCGAGGACTCCTTGTCCCCATGACTGTCGCAGGCCTCTGCAAGGAGGCCGTCTCCCTGGCCAGCTGTCTATGAACACAGAGATTAAGGAGGATCAGGGCAAATAAGAGTCTGGGATCATTCTCAGACCGGTCAGGAACCCCTTAATAGCGGCATCTGGACCCTGCTGGGCTGCTAAGTGGTTCTGTATTCTTGCCACTCCCCGCTGCTGGCCAGTGGGGACAGCAGGAGATGCTGACCCCCAAAGCATCTTTTCCAGCGGGTTCAGTACAGATCTTTCTGGGTACAAGAGGTGGGGAGAAGGTTAGATGTGCCAAACAATGGAAGACACCCCCCACCAGTGTTTGTGGTGGTATGAACCCTTCCTTTTGGCTTGAAGTCACACTTGACACATAAGTAAAATTTAGTGTTATTTGCTACGTTGTGATTCTGCATAAAGCAAGTTGCTAGAAGCCATTGGTTTCAATGGCTCAACAGGGTTCACAGAGAGAAAAAGCGTGGACCCTCTAAGAGATTTTCTCTAGTCCTCATCCTCTGCCCAGGTTCCTCTAACTTCTCTCTCTATTGAGAACCAACCCCTCCCCCACCTCGCAAGTGAATTCCTATAGCTGGGCTACAGGGTAGTCTCTGGCTCCTGGGAAGTGTGGTGGCCCCAGTGTGACCACAGTGAGATCCTTGTGACACACCAGGGTTTGGTTACTCCTTGCTTAAGGCACATGGTGATGGTTTTCTGAATGTTGGTTTCCATGAAACCAAACTCACTCCTCTCCCCCTCTCTCTCTCTCCCACTTACTTTGTGTGTGGGTGGGTGTGTACATGTTTCACAATGTGCCATGTGAAGGTCGGAGGACAACTTGCGGAGTTAGTTTTTTTCCTTCCACCATGTAGGTTATAGGGATTGAACTCAGGTTGTCAGACTTGGCGGCAAGCACATTTACCACTGAGCCATCTCACTGGCTCCAGGACTCTTTTTTAAACCATGCTGTGAGGTGTGCTCCACATACAGAAAGCTATATGTACACACAATAACCAGCACAAACTGTAATCATCACCATGATCCACGCCAGGAGCCTGACTGCTTGCTACCTCTAGATGTTCCCCTTGCTCTGCTCACTCAGTATTGTTATTTTGTGAGAACAACTCATATATGATCCACCCTTTTAACAAGTTGAGTGTGTGTTACAGTATGGTGAACAGAGGTGTCACACCACACAGTGGAGCTCCATAGAATACCCACTCTGATCACGGAAACTTTGCACAAGCTAATACCTCCTAACCCTGCTCCCTTCGCCTCTGGAAACCAGCACTGTGCTTTCAGTTTCTATGAAACGGGCAGTTTTGGATTCCTCACGCTGTGATATCAGTATTTGTCCATTGCTTTCTTTGCTTGGTGTGTCCTGAGGATCATCAAGGTGTCACAAATGTCAAGATGCCATTTTTTAAAAAAGGCTAAGTAATATTCCCTTGTGTGAACCTTTTGCATTTAAAAATACTTTTTTGTTGTTAAGAATTTCATACACATAGAATGTATTTTGATCAAATCCGGCCCATCCGCTCCTTTCTGGTTCCTTCCCATTCCTCACACCACCTCCCCCCAACTCCATGCTCTTCTTTTACACGCACTGAGTCCACTCAGTACTGCCTGTACATGTGCGGGTGTAGGATCATCTACTGGAGCACGGGCAGCCTCTCAGAGAGCACATCCCTGGAGAAAACTGACTGTCCTCCCACTTTCCCATCAATTGCCAATCACTCCTCAGGCAGGGGTGGGACTCCAGAGGCCCCTCCCCCATGCTGGAGTTTTGGCTGACTTGATCTTGTACGGGTTTTGTGCACGCTGTCACAGCTGCTGTGAGTTCATGTGTGTGACTGGCCTGTCTGACCTCCCATGCTCTGAAAATACTGTTCTCTGTCGTCATCTACTACCTCTGACTCTTACACCTTCTGCCCCTCTTCCATGATGACCCCTCAGCCTCGGGAGGAGGGGCCGTGACGTAGATGTAGGACGTTTCCTTTATCCATTTCTGTGATGAGGACACAGGTTGTTTCAGCGTCTTGGCCATTATGAACAGTGTTGGGGTGAACACGCAGACTTCTCTTTGGAATGTTTATTTCCTTCCCTTTGGGTTCTTAGCTGGAGGTGATGTTGTTGGAGCAATGGCGGTTCTGTTTTTAGTTTTGAGGAGCTGCTGTGTGTTTTCCACAGTGGCTGTTCTGATTTACCTCCACACCAACAGCTTAAGGAACGATCGTTGCTCCACACCCTTGCCAGCACTTATTTTTTTTGGTTTTCAGGCATAGCTATCCTAAAAGGGATCAGCTGATGACACATTGTGGCTCATGAGAATTTGACTCACAGGGCTGCCGTCTGCCTTTGCACTGCTCCAATATCCAGCTATTAATACACCCACCAACTCACTGTTACCTTTGCATTTTTTGTGTGTGTTGAAATTATTGAGTATCACTGGTTAGAATGGTTAATAGAAAGTCAGTGTTGGCAAGTGCTGGGCAGCATGTGAAGAAAGGAAGACCTTGAGCATCTTTGGGGGGATCATGGACTGGCAAACCATTATGGCAAATAGTATGTGGGTTCATGAAAGAACTGATAACGGAACACAGTATGATCCAGCAACCCCACTTTCTTGTGTACACCTTAAATATGGAACCATTTGCCCACTTGCTCACTGCCCTCCCCAGCTCTGCTGCTCAACAGGCACAGTCTTTGCCTGCACTCAGCCTTTGCTGCCCCGTCTGCCACCTTTGTGTGGCTGGTCCCATCCCCAACAGGCCAGCCTCCTCTGCCATGTGCAGGGCCACCCTCAGCGACCCATTTCCTCTGCAGTCAGAGTGGATATGTGTCCATTGTCTTCCTCACAAGAATGCACATGCTATGTAGACAGATAGTGTCGTCTTCACAGCTGGGTCTGACCCAGCCTAGAACATTCAAAGGAATTTCCAAAATATTTGTTAAATGAGTCAGTGCATTTTAATGAGCAAGCGATGGAAGGGACAGTGAGCAGAAGGGGCTGATGTAGTCCTGAGTCCTTGGTTTGTCATCTCAGAAAGTTTTGACTGATGTCTTTGCTCTGATCATCAACTAGCTTTTTTAGGGTCAGTACTTAAAAAATTGGACATTTTCCAGGTTTGCATATGAAACTGGAAAAGATGGTGTTCTCAGATCGGATGATGGTCACAGTTTCAACAGGCGGAGACTCTCCCCAGGGAGTTACCAGTTCCTCGTGAATGTTAACTGATTGGCTTTCTCCTCTCTCTCAGCTTTATTGAGCTACAATTGGCCAATAAAAATCATGTATATGTCCGTATACAACACCAGGTGTTGATGCAGGTACACGTTGTCAAGGGATTACCGCAATCAAGCCATAACTATATCCACTGTTTCATACGATTATCTTTCTTTTATTTTGTGGTGAGGACATTTAAGTCATGCCTGTTGGCTTTGAAGGCTGACATCATAAATTCCATGATAACCACGGTTGGGCAGGGAGTAAAGAAAAGACAATCTTGTACATTCTTGGCTGTGGGATTGTAAATTAGTAAACCCTTATGGAAACCAGTATGAAGTTTTATAAAAAATTAAAATTATGACTACCATAAGAGCTAGCAATCCAACTGTTGGGTATGTATCCAAAAAAAAAAAAAATGAAATCAGCAAGTCAAAGCAGTGTCTGAACTCCCGTGTTCACTGCAGCGTGGTTTACAACAGCCAAATTACAGGAACAGCCCGAGCTTCTGTGCAAAAAAAAAGTGGGAATACATTTTTATCTGAAAACATCAGAGAGATTCTCACTTGGGAGGACCAGAACACTGGACGGCAAGTAGCACAGCTCTGTGCTGCAAACACATGTCGTAGAAAGCTGTGCGCATGTTCAAAGCAGGCGAGAGGCAAGGAGAAGATTTTTAAAGACAAAAATGAGAAGAGCTCCAACAGGTATTTTCGAAATAAGAATCTTTGGCCTCAGTCAACAAGGGTGGTGTCAGTCTGGAGTCGAACAGTTGCTGGGCAGATGTCTTTGAAGAAGTGCTTTTTGTGTAAGGTTGCAATGGCTGTGCAAGCTTCTGATTCTAGCCATCGCTGGTGACAGTTATGATCAGGTGGTCATGCATAAGAACCAGTCTTTCAGTATTATTTGCTTATTATTTTTGGTTAGAGCTGACAGCAGAAGCTCCAGTTTTGATTTTGATAATTTTCACATTTCTTTTAGTGCACACACACTTGGATAGTATTCATTTGTAAACTTTCAACTACTCAAAGTATCAGTTTGCAAGATAGAATTAATGGTCAGGGGGAGGCAGGGACTCAAGCATAAACTGAGGTATGTACTATCCGTTCCATCAACTGATGGAGCTTTGATTGTTGCAGAGCTTGGGAGCAACGCCTCCCGCCATGAGGTAACCCAAAGGCAGTGCGAGGCTCACCGCAGTCCTGCCACTCCTTTCCAGAGCAAGGGGTCTGTCTCTAAGTTTCATGGATCTGGCTCCCTGCAGATAGGGAATTTGGGGATAAGGACTTCCCAACACTTCCTCAAACATCCCCTTTATCTGTCCTGTAATTTAGATGCCATGGCCAGTGTGATCAGCCACATGGCAGGTTGAGTCTGCTTCCTAATGACACTTGTCTGTTTCTCTCAACCTCCCAAGTCCCTTCCTAGTCCACATCGTGTGTTTCACCTGCCTGGACCACCTCAGTGGCATTGTAAAGTTGTGAGACCTTGAGATAAGTTTTCGGCCAGTGTATCTTCCTCCACAAGGTAGTGATGCTCAAACATGCGTGCTAGATCATCGCCGTGCTTCACCTCGATGGGCAGCTTGATGGAACTTAGAATCACCTTGCAGACAAATCTCTGGCCATGTCTGTGAGGGATTCTTTTTAGATTTGGTTAACTAAGATGGGAGACCCATCCTATTATGTGGGTGGTACCATTCCATGGGCTGGGGTTCCTGACAGAATAAAAGGGTAAAAGTGAGCTGAGCAGCAGCGTTTACTGCTCTCTGTTTCTTGATGGCGGACGCAGTGTGAGCAGCTGCCTCACAGTCCTGCTGCCATGATGTCCCATCACGGTGGGAACTGTGAGCTGAAATAAACCTTTCCTCCTTCATTACTTCTTATTGGGTATTTTGTCACAGCAACAAGAGAGGCACCTAAAGCAGTCATCACTCCCTCCTTCGTTCTCAAAGACTATTCCTTAGCGTTCAGATGAAATCCTAACCAGCCTCACAATGCATTTAGGATCTTGCCTTCATCTTACACTCCTTTTGAGTCATTTTTTCTCTTTCAACCCACACATTCAAGTCTAAGACTTCTTTAGTTCATCAGATACCATGGACCCTCTTCCTTTAAGAGCCTGGAATGTCCCTCAGTCTGTGCTGCTCACCCCACTCTTCCCCTGGCTGACTCTGGGTCCTCCATCAGGTTGGCAGGAGTGGCCGTGCTCCAGGAAGTCATCTCTGTTCACCCAGCCTAGATGAGGTGCCCTTGCAAGATCCCCCTGGGCTTAACTACAGCTCTCCTCCATAGAGAATGCAGGCTCCTCAGGGAACAGACACTTTCTAGGTGGTTCCCTATTCTTAACACTGTGCCAGGCGCTGATAGGTGCTTTTTAATTGTGGTACTGATGATTGAACCTGGGACCTTGTGTACACTAAACAAGCAGGCTACTACTGAGCTAATCTCCTCAACCCATAATAGGTGCTTACTGAAATAAAGTATGTTGATAGAGAATATTCTCAAGTTTGTCTCCAGTATACTCAGTGGTGGTTGTTGGGAGACCCTGTCCATCTGTACTGTTTCATCCTATTGCTTTTGCTCTGTCTGGGTGTACCCTGATCATGATTGGCACCTGGATAGTTCTCCCAACACACCCAGACTCTGGTCCCTCAGGTGTCTGCCCTACAACAACCAGACTCAGTTGTAAGCAGTCTTCTCTCAGTATGGCTTCCTCTCGTTCTTGCCCTGTTCATTCATTAGACATGGCGACCACCAGAGAGCAAACAGAAAGCCTTAATCGTCATTGTTGGATACAACAGAAGTGATACACAGAGATGGAACAGTTGCCTGCCATGTTATTTTGTGTCTGAAGAGGCCTTGGGCGATGAGTGGCCGCATGTCAGGAACTTTTCCGAGTTTATATTTTCCAAATACTGTAACTCTAAAACAACTAAGTGGCAGATAACTCTAACATCCTTGGGAAAAAGTGTGCTGTTCAGCCTTGGTGGATTGCCTGTCTTTCCTGCCCACACTTGAAAACTGTGGCTCAGAGGCAATCACAGTGTCCCTCCACCCCCACTACTTATTTTTCCCGAAAAGTCTTGGTTTCCAGTGCAAGATTCACCTTGCTTTGACAGTGCAAGTGAGACTCCGAGCTCTGAAGCCTGTCTGTCAGCTTTGATCTCACAGTCAGGCTCCACGCTGAGCTTTTTCCTCTTTGCTCCCTTCCTCTCCCTTCTCTTTCGTAAACTACAGCTTGATGCTTTACCCACAAGCATCATAAAAATTGGATTGCTTCCGTCTAACTGTCAAAAATGACAAGATCTGCCCAGGAAAGGAACTGCAGCACCCATTTTCACTCCTCTGGACTGTCTTTGGCATGGCCATAGAATCAACTGACTCATGCCAGGGTGATTGTACCTTTCCAGACTTTGACAGGTAAGAGGAACAAATGGAAAAACCCCAGAATTGTAAACTCCAACTTCTCAGCTTGGACGACGTTTAAGCACATTGGAGGGAATGGGCTCTGTTTGGTTTCGTGTTCTGCTAACACATACAGGGTGTCTGTCTAGAATACGTGAGAGGATGCATGTGGAGGGTCCCAAACATCTGATTTGCTAGACGTTGCTATGTGACTCTGACTATACTTGACAGATGCAGTAATCATTCTAGGTTGGAGAGATCTTGTCAGGCAGCAACCTCCTGAGCTGGCCATCACACCATCCCGCACCATCTATTGGGTTGACAGTTTGCAAGGAGATCCAGGAAAAAAAAAAGATGTTAAAAAAAATCTGTGAAAGGGAAGGCTTATTTTAGCCAACAGACTTGGAAACACCACAGACACTCCAGGATTCTTTTAAAGCTACGCACGCCTTTTCCTCATCAGATGCTAATTAAGGACATTATTTTATCTATTATTTGATACTGGAAACATGAGGCTTAGTTCAGTGTGAGTTATAATTTATCATGGCTTTAGTATTTTTTAGTAATTCAAAATTACGCTTTGCCATAAATGATTTATGAGGAGTTTATAAGCATTCTTATTAACTCAGCATTTTTTATGTATTATTCTTTGGCATTACCTCTGGAGACTATTAACGTTTATTACTCAGTGTTCATTTTAATAAGAACCTTCTGACATCCCCAAGAGCCTGAAAAAAAGTACTCAGGAGTTTTTGCCCAGTACCGAGTGTAGTTCTGGCTGTAAGAACCCTCTTCATCAATTCCATCAATACTTTTTGGGGGGAGGAGCAGTATTGGGATTGAACCCGGGGTCTTATGCTAAGAAAATGCTCTACCACTGAGCTGTACCCCTCCCATTCAGCAATACGTTTAAAAGCACAATCAGCAGATGGTCCACATTTTGGCTTTTATACGTGGCTCCTAATGCTGGTCCTTCTTGGACACACTACTTTCATTACTTCCTTCCAAATCTGCAGCAGCAACAGCTGCAGCATTGATTGGCATGCAGTGAATGAGTGCACATCTGGGAGAGAGCAGCCACATACCCCATGTACCTGATGTTGGGTCTTAAGGTCTGATTGAGGGGAGAAATGAGGGATATGACCTAGGCTGGCATGAAGGAAAGGTACTAGATTGTTGGGCTGCATTATGCTGGGTGTATTTTTTGTGTGTGTATTGTGGGGGATGCCTGTGTGTGTGTGTGTGTGTGTGTGTGTGTGCGCCTTGCAGACCCATGTGGAGGCCAGAGGTCAACATCAAGTGTCTTCCTTGATTTCTCTCCACCATGTTTTTTGAACAAGCTCTGACTGAACAAGGAACTCATCATTATAGCTGGACCAACTGGCCAGAAGTTCTCTGGGGTCCTCCTCCTGCCCCCTACCCTGCACGCTGGTGGTATAGATGTGTGCCACGACCCCCAGATTTTTAAGTGAGTGCTAGGAATCTGAACTCAGATCCTCATGCTTGCAAAGCAACTCCCAGCCCCGGGATATATTTTAATAGAATTGTCTAAGCTTTAGACAAAAATCCCAACTTGCTTCCCAGACACAGAGACAGACAATAAAGTGACACACAGACCCAGCTGCCTCTCGTGCACCCTCTCATATCACACACGTGAGAAGTCATGGTGTATAAATGTATGATGTTACAGCTTAACATTTGTGAACAGGGCTCTAGGAGCCCCTCCCTTCTTTGGCTATTCCAATACTTCCTCTTTGTGTTCTTTCTTCTTCTTTGATTTATTTACTTTTTTAATGGGGCTTTTGGCTACTCTAACATTCCCCCCTCTGAAGAGGTAACGCTAAAACCTTTTAAGGATTAGATACAAGCTCCCAAATACTTTCAACATTTTTGGCCTTTGGAACAGAGTCCCAAAGGACATTTTGACTTTTAGCCAAGAAACTGGGTACTTTTCTTTGGGGTCTTTTTACCCTAACTGCCTAGCCAGTTCCTACCTCCTATTCTTATCATGCCATCCTTTGAAGAGGTTACCCATATTGCCAATAGGGAATAGGGTCACTGACCACTCTGGCTTCTTCCATGCTGACCAGGGATGCAGGGTGAGGCAGTTGGAGTACCCCTTCAGTGGGTCTATCTAAAAAACTCCAAAATTGCATAACTCTTATCTCTGAGGGGAAAAGAAAGTCCTTGAATCATGAATAGGAGATGTGAAGGAGAAGTAAAGGCAAGAGTAATTAGCATTACAAGGTCTAGACAGGGAGCTAGAAAAAAGTCAGAACAGGGCAGTTTTCAAATGTTCATGTGAGAGTCCATTGGAATTTCTTGACAAGGACTTCCAAAAGCATCCCTCTATTGGGTTCTTCCTCATTTTTCTTTTCAAGGCTGGACTCTAGAATGATGGATTCAGGATTTGCTTTCAGGTATTTTGATAGCTGTTGGAGTAGTTAGAATCAGTGTCAGTTCCATCTCAAAGGCTTCTGGATAGGGGGAGAAAACAAGCTTATCCATCATTTTAGAACAATGGCTGGTTGTCTCCCTTAGCTACAGGTGGGCACTACAACATCGGAGACCAAGATTTGAAGTCTTACATCTGAGCAGCACTTTCTGGTTAGGAACAAAATCATCAATGAGAAATAATTGTGTAACTTTTTATATGGATTTAAGCCCAATATCTGGGAAGTGTAATCCCTTGAACTCTTAAATACACTGATGACTTTACTCTTTGGTTATACTTTCCTTTTGGGTGTTTAAGACCATACAGTTGGCCCAAATAAATCAATTTATTTTTACACTTATGGTCATTTGAGGATCTGCTCCTCAGGGGTCACATGGGTTTGGGAGGGACTCCTGGCTCCTTTCTTTTACCAGTTCCATCTATGTGAAGATAAGTCAAAGGCCCTGCTTGATCATGTCTGGCTTCACTTGGAAGCATGAATGAGATGTTTCCTCTGAGTTGACCCTCCTCTTTGTAGATTGGACACTGGTTCAAGTCCATCTCGTGGGGTCTCCATGTCCTCCCTGAACAAGAGGACAGGTGACTCACCACAGTTACAGGACATTGTGAGAGATGTTCCATAGTCCCCTGGAACTTAGTCAACCTTGGAGGGCAAGGGGAAAAACCTGTCCTTTAGGTCCCTCTGACCACATTAGTATAGGCCTCAAACTATGGCTGTTAAATATCCAATAAGGTTAGTTCCACCAGTCTGGTACTTTTGATTATCATGTCCTATGTACATAAGGCTTGGGTAAAAAACCAAATATTCTCAGATAATCCTTGACTAGAGATATATTTTGTTCCTTAAAGTAGTTGACTAAACTATGACCATGGAAATTTTAAGATTATGTGTATATTATTTTTGTCTCCTTCTTTATATATAACAAACCTACATAGACCTTCATCACTTGCTTAGGCTTTCTCATTTTTTCTATTTTGGAAAATATCTTCATTCACACATTCCCATACCTTTTAACATCTTTTACATTCTCATTTTCTTTTTTTTAAAGTAATTATGAGACATAATATCATTAACAAATAAATTTTCCATCGGTTGTGAGACTTCTCTTCCTGGAGATGCTAAGCAGTGCTTATTCCCTTTTAAGGTTCTAGTGTCAAGCCAATGTTTGATTAAAGTTTTACTAGGGAACCAATGAATTTATTGAGCTTACTTACCAAGATAACTGAGGGGTTGCTGAGGTGTATGTGTGACCTGAGGGTATGCACACTGGATAGCCTTTAACCAGCATGGATCATGCCTTCTCTTCCTAGCCTTCCCTGGACTGTATACTTTAGCCCTCCCCCAAACCAGGAGGCCAGGTGTGATTAGGGCCAAATTATGTACAGTTGGCTGGGAAGAGTGGCTGGATAATTCAGTGAGGGTCCAATGACCCTGCTTGGCCCTCCTTTAACGAATGAGCACAACCATCAACAAGCCCAATTGTGAGGATGGTTAGCGATCAGGCTTAGCCGAAGTCGTGATGATGGTAGTTATTTCATGCAGAAGGGACTGCTGTATAGCATAATCTTATTAAAAGGACCTGGAATTTAAAAGGATTTGGTGCTAGGAGCCACATATGAGGGAGAACATATGTCGTTTGTTTTTCTGAGTCTGTGTTACTTCACTTAGTATAACAGTTTCTAG
>NW_008360311.1:6920412-6921652 GCF_000622305.1 Nannospalax galili
AATGAATCACATTTTCATTATCCACTCATCAATTGAGGGACACTTAGGTTGCTTCCATCTCTTAGCTATTGTGAAAAAGAGCAGCAACAAACATGGTTGTACAAGTGTCTCTACAATAGTATGAGTGCTTTGGGTATATGCCAAGGAGTGGTATAACCAGGTCATATGGTAGGTTCATTTGTAGTTTTTTAAGAGTTCCCACACTGCTTTCCATAGGGGTTGAACAAGTTTGCAGCCTCACTAGCAGTGGATGAGTGTTCTCCTTTCCCCACATCCTCTCCAACATTTGGTATCATTTTTTGTCATGATCTTAACCAGTCTGATTGGGTTAAGGTGATTCCTTAGGGTGATTTTAATTTGCATTTCCCTAAAGATGCTGAACACTTTTTAAGATGTTTCTTAGCCATCTTTATTTCTTCCTTTGAGAACTCTGTTTAAATCTTTAGCCCATCTTTTAACTGGGTCATTTGGTTTCTCGATTGTCTTTTGGACTCTTTATATATTCTGGATGTTAAACCCCTGTCAGATGTGTCTCTGGTGATTTTTTCCTATTCTGTCTTTCTTTTCACTTTTTTGATTGTTTCTTTTGTTGTACTGAAACTTTTTAGTTAAATGAGGTCCCACTTATTGACTGCTGACCTTAATTCCTGAGCAACTGCTGTCTGATTTAGAAAATCCTTTCCTACACCTATATCCTGTAAGTTACTGCCAATATTTTCTTCTAATAGTTTCAGGGTTTCCAGTTTCACATTGAGGTCTTTGATGCATTTGGAGCTGACTTTTGTGCAAGGTGAAAGCTAAGGATCTAGTTTCATTCTTCTGCAGGTGGAGATCCAGTTTTGCCAGCACCATTTGTTGAAGATGCTGTCTTTCCTCCATTGTGTGTTCTTGGCACCTTTGTCAAATATCAGGTGGCTGAAATTATGTATACTTGGGTTTGGATCTTCAATGATGTTCCATTGATCTATGTGTTTAGTTTTGTGCCAATATCATGCTGTTTTTATGACTATAGCTCTGTAGTATACTCTGAGATCTGGTATAGTAATCCCCCAGCGTTGCTCTTTGTGCTCAGGGTTGCTTTGGCTATCCGGGGTCTTTTGTGCCTCCACATGAATTTAAGGATGGATTTCTCTAACCCTGTGAAGTATATTACTGGGATTTTGATTGGGATTGCACTGAATCTATATATTGCTTTTTGTAGGATTTAATTCTTCAAATCCATGAACATGGGAGTTTCTTC
>NW_008360311.1:6921764-6924348 GCF_000622305.1 Nannospalax galili
AAAAACAGAAAAGCTACTGATTTTTGTAGATTAATTTTGTAACCTGCCACTTGACTGAATGTGTTGACCAGTTCTAGGAGTTTTCTGGTGGAACTTTTGGGATCTCCTAGGTATAATATCATGCCGTCTGCAAAAAGTGATAGTTTGACCTCTTCTTTTCCAATTAGTACTCCTTTACTTTCCTTCTCCTGTCTTATTGCTCTTGCAAGAGTTTCAAGTACTATGTTGAAAAGGAGTGGAGATAGTGGACATCCTTGTCAGGTTCCCAGTTTTAATGGGAATGCTTCCAGTTTTTCTCCATTTAGAATGATATTGGATGTTGGTTGGTTGTATATAGCTTTAATTATGTTGAGGTATGTTCCCTCCAGTCCAATTCCCTCTAGGACTTTGAACATAAATGCATGCTGAATTTTGTCAAAAGCCTTTTCTGCATCTATTGAGATGATGATGTGGTTTTTGTCTTTGAGTCCATTTATATGATTAATGATGTTTGTTGACTTGTGTATATTAAGCATCTACGTTCATTAAGGATATGGGTCTGTAGTTTTCTTTTTTGGTTGTGTCTTTACCCTTACCCAGTTTGGGTATTAGGATGATGCTGGCTTCACATGCTACACAGTGACACACCCAAACTGCCTTTTCCACTCTGAATAGGGAGAGATAGCCACTGACTTACTAGTTTGCCAATCAGAAACCAGTGCTGGATGCATACAGTGTCTGTTTCTGTAATTACTTAGACACAATATTCTATACCATTTCATCCTTAATATTTAAACATGAAGGGGAATCAAGAAAACAAAAATGTCAATATTAGTGTTGAAATTTTTGAGACAAAGATTATGGCCCTCAGAATGCTTAACTTTTTGACCTCAGTTGGACACCCATCCCTTGGAGAGCTGGCTGTCCTCTTCAGTCCTAAAGGAAGAGAGGAAAATGAGAATAAATGGGAACAAAGTGTAAAAGAGCTTAAAAAAGATAGAATAAGATGCTTGACTTTCTATGTAGACTTTCTAGATAAAGATCTCTTCATTGTGATACGTAAGGCTATTGTTCAACAACTATTTTTGGATTTGGTGTCTTTTTTAGGAATTCATTATGTATAAAAAGATTACCTTTTAATCCATTACCGTCAATTTTTTTACATGTTCAGTCTAAAACACATCTTTGTCCCCTAACATATTAACACGACTACTTATTACACATGTTAAAACCATGTGTAAGCCTTCCAATCTTCATAAAGCCACTAGTATTTAAGACAGTTTATTATGTGGCTCTGGGGATGTGGCTCTGTTGGTACAGTGCCTGCCTACCCTGTGCCAAACCCAGAGTTCTGTCGCCAGCATGGGGTAAACTTCGTATGTGCAATGAAACTGCAGTTCCAACACTTGGGAGGCAAGAGGATCAAAAGTTTGAGTTCAGCTCTGGCTGCATAATAATCCTGCCTGGAAAAATAAGATCTGGATTTAGTTTACCACAAATACTAGTTTTCATTAAAAATTTTATTGCATATCTTTGAGTAGCTAGGAAAATTCTTCCTGGGGCAATAACTTACTATCTAATTATTTAAATGCAGCTCTAGACTACCCTGGAGCTTTAAAAGGAAAAAAATGGGACAATAAACTCACTTGGTATTGTCAACAATATTTTTAAATGTTCATTATAAAATGTTGATCGCCTAAAGGCACAGGCAGGAAGTGGAGGTAGGACCAGTAGGAATGGATTGATCTTCAGCAGTACACTGAAATTCAGTGTTTAGCTTTCTGTAAGAAATGCACCAGTACTCATTTCTCAGGGAGCAGAGAACTAGGTTCAGGTATGTATTTGCCTCTGACAGGTGCACACATGAAGAGATGGCTTGGCTTCGGGGATCTAAAACACTGCAGCGGAAACATTTTAATCCATTCTCTTCAATGCCTTTCAGTGCTCTTCACAAACAGAGCAGCACAGGGACCACAGGCGAGCGCTGGGTTTGAGTCCAAGCTGATCCTGAGCAAGACATTGAGTGTCCTTCTCCTCGTCCATTAATCGGGTAATACAATCCTTAAAATGTTGGTGTGAGGTGGGTGTTAGGTGGGTACCTTTTGTGAAATGCCCAACTCAGACTTAAATTGTCATTGATTCTAAGTGATTGCCACTGTGGTAATCATTAGTCCAGCGTGAGCTGCAGAACCCTGACTGTGATGTGGTAAATAATGGCTCCCAAGGAGACCCATGTTCTAATCCTTGGAACCTAGTGGTATACTATGTTATGTGGAAAAAGAGATTGTGCAGGTGTGATTAAGAATTTTGAGGAAATTTTGAGATTGTCTTGGCTTCTAGAGGCAGGTTCAATGCAGTCACAAGAGTCTTTATTAGAAGGGTACAGGAGGGTTAGATTCAGAAAAGGTGATGTGACAAAGGACAGAAGGAAGTGGAGGGAGTGGTTGGAAGATGCTACATGAGTGGCTTGAAGATGCAGGATCCCAAGCATGGAACGGCAAGAAACCAGATTCGTCTCTGGAGTCTGGGAAGGACCAGTTTCACGCCTGCTCTCACCTTTGTTAGCTCGGTCAAATGCATTTCAGACTTTCTACCAATAAAAAAA
>NW_008360311.1:6924832-6950315 GCF_000622305.1 Nannospalax galili
CAGGTAATACAATCCTTAAAATGTTGGTGTGAGGGGGGTGTTAGGTGGGTACCTTTTGTGAAATGCCCAACTCAGACTTAAATTGTCATTGATTCTAAGTGATTGCCACTGTGGTAATCATTAGTCCAGCGTGAGCTGCAGAACCCTGACTGTGATGTGGTAAATAATGGCTCCCAAGGAGACCCATGTTCTAATCCTTGGAACCTAGTGGTATACTATGTTATGTGGAAAAAGAGATTGTGCAGGTGTGATTAAGAATTTTGAGGAAATTTTGAGATTGTCTTGGCTTCTAGAGGCAGGTTCAATGCAGTCACAAGAGTCTTTATTAGAAGGGTACAGGAGGGTTAGATTCAGAAAAGGTGATGTGACAAAGGACAGAAGGAAGTGGAGGGAGTGGTTGGAAGATGCTACATGAGTGGCTTGAAGATGCAGGATCCCAAGCATGGAACGGCAAGAAACCAGATTCGTCTCTGGAGTCTGGGAAGGACCAGTTTCACGCCTGCTCTCACCTTTGTTAGCTCGGTCAAATGCATTTCAGACTTTCTACCAATAAAAAAATATATATATATTTTTTGTAAGCCAGCAGGTTAGTAGTAACTTGTTACAGCAACTATAGGAAATAGGTATGCTTATTATGTTTGTAGTTCGTGAGCCTGAAAGGCAGCTTTCTTACTTTCCTCCATTAAACCCAGCTCTATGGCTTGGGCACAGGTAAGGGAGGATGCCACGCCTGGCACTAGAAGACTGTTAATTATGATAGCAAATTCTGGAATAACAACCCTGCAGAGCATGGTGAGGACTGGCCAGAAAACAAGTAATAACATATGGAGGTGAGGAGAGGTTTGATGACACATCTCCATCCGTGCAGCATTGCACCTCGAGCTCTGCCTGTGCAGTTCTGGCAAACCTGGTTTTCTGTGGGGAGTTGTGATAGATTCAGGAACATCAGATCATGAACTTGCGATGCTCTGTCAGAAAACAAGCCGCGCACAGAGTGCTGGTGCGATTGTTCCCGCAGAGGCTGCAAGCTCGCCTTCAGTCATCTTTTGAGAAATAGGTTTCTTTTATCAAGCCTTTCATAGAAGAATAAAGCGTTCGTGTCTGATTATATTGAACTTTGCTGGAGCAGGCTTGCTATGGGGAAGCATCCTAGATAAGCTGGGTCTCTCTGGAGCTATTGACAGTTGATAGCTTCTGGGGGAGGGAGAGAGAGTTTTAAGGGTGCAGCCCTTGGTAGGTCAACCTGCTTCAGTAGATGGCCCCACACCTATGAGTTTGTGGCACAAATTGGAACCAGTGGGCTATAAAATGAAGATCTAATGTTGGAGGGAGTAGGGTAGATCAGGGAGGAATGGGAGGTAAATATGACCAAAATGCATTGTATGCACATATGAAATTCTCAAAAAATTAATAGTGATATATTTGGGTCTCTGTGGAACCTTCCGCAAGGGACATCTTTCCCTTTGAAGAGAAACTTCTCCTTCTTCCTGTTTTAGTTATTTTTCTTTTTTATCTTTTTTCTTTTTTTTTAATGTGTGTGAGTGTATTGCCTGTGTGTATGTAAGTACACCTGTCATGCAGTGCCCATGGAGGTCAGAAGAGGGTGTTAGATTTCCCTGGAACTGTAGTTACGGACAGTTGTTAGCCACTGTGTGGGTGCTGGGAATCAAACCCGGGTCCTCTGCAAGAGCAGCTGGTGCTCTTAAGCACTGAGCCCTTAGTTACTTTTCTTGCTGTTAGCAAATACTGGATAAGAAACAACGTAATGGAGGATTTATTTGGTTCATAGTTTGAGGGTGCCAGCCATTGTGACTGAGGAGGAATGAACAGAGGACCAAGGGGCAGCTGGTCACATTGTGCCACAGCCAGAAAGCAGAGGTGCATGCTGGTGCTCAGCTCGCTTTCTCCTTTTAGATCAGTCTGGAACCCCAGTCTGCTCAAGGTGGGTCTTCCCTCCCGCTAAACCTTTCTGGGATCATAGGCATACTTACAGGTGTGTTTCCATGGTGATCCCGAATCCTGGTATACTGACCATTAAGATTAGCCACATACCTGTCATGGTATGTGGAAGTCCAGCCATTTTTCTAGTTATAATGAGGTGCTAGATCCCTTTCTTCTAGATATAACCAGAGTCCTTTCTTCTTCACCTCATGGTATAGCTGTGCGTCATCCGTGTTCCCTTCTAATCTATCTTGGTTTGACCCCCACTCATTGCCCATGAATCTTCTTCTCCAATCAAGGCCCCACACCTCCCAAAATGGCTTTTATAAACCACAAAACTGATCATGCCAACCCCTATCATTCTAGACCTACAGTGTGAACCTAGCCTTTTCTGCAAATAAAGCCATCCAAGGTGTGGCTCCTCAGCAGGATCTGTAGCTCTGTCTGGCCAGTCTGAATGACCACAGGTCCCAGGAAAGCCGGGCTGTGTCTGCTCTGTACTTTTAATCTCATTGACTCTCTGTGGGTGCTAAAGCCTCTCACCATGCTGCTCAGCATTCTCAGTTCTGGGCACTCTCCTGACTCTCTGCACCGTCCTCCGGGGGAAATGGCCGACTCCTTCGTGCAGGTGTCCTGCCTCCAGTCCCATGCGCGTTCATCTCTGTGTCCCTTTCTTGCTATGCTCTGCACTTGCAGGCTCAGGAATGGTTCTTTTCTTGTGAGGTAGGGAACGAATGGAGAAAGGAGCCGTTCCTAAGATGTTTCCTCTTTCTTAGCACTTAATATGGCACCTGACACATACTGGACGATGTGAATGGATGTTGGTGTATTCATTGTCCCTTACACTAGAATGAATACCTGAGTAGCCAGTGCAGCAGGAGGAAGCTTTGTTTTGGCTCACAGTTTTGGAGGCTCTTCTCCGTGACAGATGGGCCACATTGCATTGTGGCTGTGGAGGTACATTGTGGTAGGGATCAAGTGGTAGAACAGAGTGGCTTAGCTCATGGCCAGGAAGCAAAAGAGGAAAAGGCAGGGGCTGGAGTCCCAGTAGCCCCTTCAGCATCCCCCCATGACCTAAAGACCTTCTATTAGGCCTCACCACCTCCCAATAGTGCCATACTAGGAACCAAGACTTTGGTACATGACCCTTTGGGGAGCACATAAGCTCCAAACCATAGGTGTTGGTGAGATGCTAGCTTTGTAACAAGTGCTATTTAGTTCAGAAGGAAACACATAGTATTCAGTTTTGTTCAACCATTTTATCTTAGACATTTAGGACTCTGTCTTTTTGCTTTGTTTGTTTGTTTTGAGACAGGGTTTCCCTGTAGCCACAGCTGGCCTGGAACTCACTATGTAGATCAGGTTGGCCTATACCTCACAGAGATCGACCTGCCTCTGCATCCCCAGTGCTGGGATTTAAAGGCATGTGCCACCACACCTGGTGACTGTGGTTTTTGAATCATCACCAGGCACATGTGTTCTTAAACCCTTGAAATGAACCATTCTGAATGTAAACACCTGAATTCAAAGGTTGGTTTATCAGAAAAACCTGCATGTTGTCTGTCTGTCTGTCTGTCTCCTTTGGTTCTTGAACCAGGCTCTCTCACTGGGACATGAAGCTCACTGATCGCGCTAGGCTGGCCAGTCGGTGAGCCCCAGAGATCCACCTATTTCTACCCCCCCATTCTTGGGACTGCAAGTGTGGCCCACCACATTTAGGTCTTTAAAATGTGGGACTGGGGATTGAAGTCAGGTCCTCATGCTTGTGCACAAGCACTTTGCCCACAGAGCTGTCTCCTGAGCCTGTGGCTATTCTTTTTCTGAGACATAATTTTGTTCTGATAGATGGATGAGGTCTCACTCTGCTGAACTTGACCCAGGTGGTCTTGCTAGCGCAAAGCATCCCAAATGAGGTTGGCCTCTCTGGAACTTTTTCCTTTCTTCTTATTTTTCCTGCTATACTTGATAAAAATACAGATTTGGCCAGACATGTGCCACCCGTTTGGGTTTACCTGTCATGTTTTGAGACATTGTCTCACATAGCACAGGCTAGCCTTGACTCTCTGTGTAGCCAAGGATGACCTTGAACTCCTGATGTTCCTGCCTTTACATTTCTAGTGCTGGGATTGTAGTGTGTGCTACCAAGCCTGGCCATATACATTTTTTAATGTTTTTAAAAATTTTATTTATTATTTTAATTTTACATGTATGAGTGTTTTGCCTGTGTGTGTTTAAGTGCACCTGTCCAAAGAGGGCATTGGATCCCCCGGAACTGGAGTTACAGATGGTTGTTAGCCACCATGTGGGTGTTGGGATTCATACCCAGGTCTTAACCGCTGAGCCATCTCTTTACCCCTCATTTTTGATGTTTGATAACTAGGGATGTTGTCCACTTTTCACATGATTGTCTTCTAAATGTTTGTGCTATTACCTACACATAATTTTAGTTTTGCCTCTGGGTTCCCTGAATTTAAAATATTTCCTATCTGGCCCATTGAAGAGAAGTTTGCTAACTGTGGTCCAGAGGATAAGGCCCAGTATGATAAAGTAAAGTGACAATATGACAATAACAGTGACTACAGCCTTGATAAAACGCTTCTGCAGCAACTGCTTCACAATCTCTTCTGAGTCTTATACATGTAGCAACTGATTTCATTCAGATCTTATTAAAGTTGTTGCTAGGATTATCTCCATGTTTTATACAAGGAAATCAAGAACCACAGGGGGCCAGAACATTCCCAAGGATGCACAGCTGGTGAGAAGAGAGACAGATTCTAACTCGGTATCCTGTTCAGAGTTACATATCTAAATGCACAGAAAGACCTCAATTCCAGTCTCTCTTCAGGTCCAACAGAATGGAGAGGCAAGTTGCTGTATTGTTACCCACTCCTGATGTGGGAGGGTTAGGGTGACCATTCTGTAGCAAATGCCATTTTAGTGTGTAGTGAAATAGCCAGTGCAGACTTTGGGAGTCTCCTGGGGCATACATAATAAGGTTTAGGGCAATTATGAAGTCAACATGTAGTAAAGAAAACTAGGATAAAGTTAATCAGGCCATCCAAGTGAAGGAGGAGGAATCTAGTTCCAAGAAATGGAACAAAATCAAGAGGGCTGGTAGAGTTCATGAAGAAGCTTAGAGGCCGGGAGATCACCCAGGAGTGTGAACACTGTTCTCTGCCTCCCTGCAGGTGGAATGGGAGGACATTTTATTTCTTAAAATAATATACATTTATCTTTGAATAGGTAAAGTATGGATTTGTATAAAGTTAAAAAGTACCCCATGGTATACAATCAGAGGAGTTTCTTTGCCATCTACCCTTCTTGTCAGTCCCTCAGACTTTTGTGCCAGACATGGCCTCTGTTCCTGTTTGCTGTGACGCTGTGACACACACATTTCCGCGTTCACCATGAAATTCTCAGAGGGACACAATCTTGAGTCCCCCCAGTTCGGGGGAGGCTCTGTCCTTCATCATACTAGCCATAGTTATATTTGTTTTGTGGGGTCTTTGGGTTCTTGCTCCAGCTCCATACTGTCAGTAGAGTTTGTGGTACAATATGAAGGTGATGTCCATGATGTGTAGAGTTAAATAATCAAGGTGAGAACACTACTTCTGAAGATAAAGGAGGTTTGTTTTAGACATTAATTAGTACCTATGCTTAATTCATCATTAAATCTGTCTAGCTATGCAATTTATTTGTAAACGTGGACACTAATCGAAGGTATAAACACAGTCATCATGTCTAAGACTATTCGCACACTGGTTTAAGGAGAACACTGCCTACCATGTATTCCCCAATACAAGTTAATTCCTTTCACTTAGTTTTTCCTTTTTATTTTCAATAATTCAATATTCATTGTGAAGGTTAACTTTAATTGTCAACTTGATATAACCTGGGAAGAAAGTCTCAATGAGAGACTGTCTACATCTGGTTAGCCTGTGGGTGTGTCTGTGGAGAATTGTTTTAATTCGGTTGGTCGGTGAAGGAAGGCTCAGCCCACTGTGGGCAGCACCACTCCCTAGGCAGGGAGTCCTGAACTGTAAGAGTGGAGAGAACCAACTGAGCTCATGGGCTTGTATACATTCAGTTCCCTCTGCTTTGCACTGTGGATGTGACCAGCTGTTTGAAGTCCTGCCCTGACTTCCCTGCAATGGTGGTCTATAATCTGGAAATAAGCCCCCCTTTCCCCTAAGCTGCCTTTTTTCTGGGTATTTTATCACAACCACAGAAATGAAACTAGAACATTTAATAGTTTTGATAAAACAATGGCAGCATGTACTCTAACTCCAATATGAGATATTTAAAAACTCTCTGTATCAAAAATATTTCTCCTATAACCAGAGAAAAAAGGTAGATCCTCAATCCAGAAACCTGAAGTTTTGTCAGGGTTCAGACTAAATTGAATGTCAGCTTAACATGTTCTAAGGATGACCTTCCATCGAGATCATACTTCTGAAAGGAAAAACTTGAGATGCATATAAGCCACCTTCTTGTGCAGTTTTGTAGAATTCTCCAAAAACATCAAAGCAGGTGTGCTGTTGAAGAACTTGAATGTTGATTTTAAAACTTATTTAGACATTTCTACCTACAAGTCATGGACAGAACTCTACGTTCTTCACAGTAACTTGTCTGAGTTCAAACTAAGCTTATTTTAAGGCTTCGAAGTTCATACTTTGAGCTGCCATGAGACACTGCCTTCTAAATTATTTAAATGTTTTGAATTGTTACAAATCAAGGATTCTTTTAAGACAAGATCTCACTATGTAGCCCTGGCTGGCCTGGAACTCACAGACATCCACCCACCTCTGCCTCCTGGGTGCTGGGATTTTAAAGGCATGTGCTATCACGCCTGGCCAAAGAGCTCAGGAGTTTCTCATGCAAGGGGACCCTTTTTATAGGTAAATTATATAGATAAGAGTAATCCTTCAAGCATAACTTTAAAAAAACCTATAAATTTATTTATTTATCATTTTTATTTTTTGTGTATGCATGTATTGCGTGCATGCAGGTAAATGCACCCATGTTGTGCAATGTCCGTGGAGGTCGGAAGAGGCTGTCGGATCCCCTGGGACAGTTGTTAGCTGCCATGTGGGTGCTGGGATTTGAACCCAGGTCTTCTGTAAGAACAACCAGTGTTCTTAACTGCTGAGCCATCTCTCCAGCACCTCGAGCATAACTTTTTAAAAGTGGCACACTTGTATTTATCTTCCATAATTAGTGCGTGGTGAGATGGGAAGGCAAACGTAGGTTGGCAGGTTCCTCAACGACTGACTCGTCTTTTCTCATTTCAAGGAGAGCTAAAAATTTCAAGGATTCTTTATAAAAATTGTCAGTGTAAAATTCCCAGTGAGCTGGAGTAATGGCTCTTTGTGTCTTCCCAGTCTAGCTTCCAGTGTCTGGAAGAAATGTCAGCTGGCCATGTCATGGCCCTTGTTTTCCACTGAGTGGACAATTCTGCGGATAGACCTCAGTCCACTCATTTACTCCAATCCATTTGTCATGATTTTTAGTGATTGATACATGCATCCTTCTACAAATGTCTCTCAGTAGCCTGCTCTGGGGCAGACACTGCATAGGAAGTTGGTGTGTGGGTGGGGTAAAGCAGCTCCGCTCTTCTCTCGGATGACCCTTAAAGTTGGTGCGAGAGCTCTCTGAAGCGAACCAGGGGTAATCACAGAACTCGAGAGGAAGAGCAATCTGTATCAGCAAAAACTGTCAGAGTAATCACTTGTAGGTGATGCTCTTGCCTTGCTGAAGTGTGGTGTCTGCCAGGGCTCTTGATTGATACAGCTGGTAGCTATTCATGTAAACAGGCCTTAAAATTGTTCACGTAATTTTTCTCTCAAGTTATCTCAGCATTCTTTCTGACGTGGTATTCATTTCATTAATTCATTAATGAATCTGTTCATTTTTGAAATGTGAGCATTTCTAGAACATGTACTAGAAACTAGTTATGCTGATGTGGGTAGTATAGTCTTGGCCTCAAGAAAGCAAGGACCCAGTGAGGGGATCCTGCTGAATAAGAATGAAAGTGGATGGCAGAGCTCTCTCTGCTGCATGAACTAATGTAGATAAGTATTTGCTACCCATTAACACCCTTGGGTTGCTGATTTATTTCCTGGGGCAAAAATTTTGTCAGATTCCATTGTTTATGGCATGCTTTGATATCACTGACAAATCACGATTATTAAACAGTAATGAAAATGGTACCATGGAATGAATAGTCAGAGGAGGAACACTGGAGCGGGGTCTTGAGTGAATGGGGCTTTGTCTTGAACAGAAAAAACGTGCATTCTAGGAAGAACATATGCATCTATCAGGAAAGGGAGGTGCTAAGTATTTGACAGACAGGTAGGAATTCAGTTTTAGAAAGCATAGGAGTGTGGTTAAAAGAGGTGAGCTCCAACACACTGGAACATGAGCATGGAGTGTCTGGGTGTCATTCAGAAACCCCAAGCTTTCTTTTTAGTGTTAGGAAACTGAATCAATGAACAAACGAATGGATAGATGGCATGATTTGCTAGTTTACCAACAAAATTTGAACTTTTCAACTTCATGTTTCCAGTGAAAGATGCATAGGAGGGGGGAAAATGTGTGGCTTAGACACCGGTTAAAGGTAATGCCCTCCTCTGGGAAGGAGGTTGAAGGCTGTACTCCTTACTTGGAGGGAGGCATTGAAATCAGGACACAGCAGTGAGAAGGGACAAGGAAATTCAGATCTGAGGGACATGTTAGAAAATGAGTTTCTTTAAGAGTTTGACATATGGTATCAAAGAAAAGTAGGAGTCAAGGATGGTCGGCCTGCTTCTGTGCTGAGAGGCAGCAGAGAGCGTCCGTTCAGCCAGGACATAGGAAAGGAACCAATGTGGAGGCAGATGAAGGCAAATGGCATTGGAGACTTGTTCAGGCTGGAGAGGGCTCAGAGGTGGAGGCTTTACAGGATTGAGGATGCAGAAAGGAGTAGGAGATAGCGCCTGCCTTCCAGGGTGGCAGGATGCCAGCAGGTAATTTCAATAAAGAATGATGACTCCTAAAAACAAGGCACCATCACAGCCCGACAGTGGGCACAGTATGCAGAGTGGATTAAAAGTAGACGCGGATCTCTCTGTGAACGAATGCAGTCTAACAATTGCTGCCCATTAGTTACTACACTTGAGTCTCTGATTTGTTTTCTGGGGCAAGAATTTTGTTGGTGCCAACAGCTTATGGAATTCGTTGCGATCACTGAAAAATCATACTTATTAAGCAATAATGAGAATGGCATTTTTTATTCTTTCAAAATCTCACCCCCCTTCCACCCGTCTGCCATGGCTGCATTCAGTTGATGGTTTGTTTCTCTCTCATGTCTTTTTCCTTTGCATCCTTTTCCTGATCTTATTTTATTATATATATTTTAATAAACCATCTTTTTATTGATTATATCTCTACCTATAAGATGGGCATCTTTCTTTTTAAAACATGGTACCATCTGAGGTTTTATCTTTACAATCAGTATTATTTTCTACCACCATTATAATGCCCAAGCTTCTGTATATTTGCGAAGAAATTGGGAAAAAAGTCAAATTTGTTGTTCAGTATGTGCAAGTTCTATAAATATTTGGACAATTTTAACAATAAGTTATATTCAAATTTTCCCACTGGGGATTTCTTATAGAAGCAAAACTAGAGAAGGCATAATTTTAGGGACTAACTTAAGCAGATTCTTCTAAGGATAACAGTGACAGTTACACATTAAAGAGAGAGACCAAGAGGCGGCTTATTCTGAGGAGCTGTTTTCTCATCGCCTGTAAAATGTTCTATTGATTGGTAACAGATCTTCAAAAGGATAAAAAGCATAGTTTAGCTGTTAGTATTTTTGAGCTATCAGCCTCACTTCTATGAACTGACAGCCATAAGGTGGACGTCGGGGGAATGCTGTAGACTCAGGTGTGTCTGTCTGGTCCTGGTGGGCAGCCCATCTCAGTGGATCCTCCCTTAGTGAAGATGGATGCTTGTGACTAGTCACCAACTGTAGGAATCTCCTTTGCTTCCCACAGTCCTTATGCTTTCTCTCCTGTTTCACAGAGACAGCAGGGTTATCGCACACAAACTCTGCTTGCCCTTTCTTCTGTCCCTAACTTTCATTCCCGTAGAAGGTGCTACGGTTGGGTATGAACCCACAAGGGTTCATGCATTAGAAGGTGGGTACCTCCTGTTGTGGTGTTAAGGTGAAAGATGCTTTAAGATGTGGGGCCTCATATGACAAGAGTAGGTCACACAGGTTCAACCCTTGGAAGCTATCAGTGCTGGTCCAGAGAGAGAGTTCTTGGGAGAGTAGGTGTTTATAAAGAGAAGCCACTTGGCATGGCTGGCCTCTTCTAAATTGCCCTGTCCTTGTTTTGTTTCTTTACCATAGCATTGTTCTGGTGGTTGGGGTTTGGGTTGGGTGTTTCCAGGATCTTTACCTCTTTTCAAAGAATTAAAATAAAGGCTCACTCATATTTACAAAAGTAGCAGTGACCTTTATTCAAAGGAACGTGATAGTGCAGCTCAGAAAGAAATGAACTGTCAGGACTGATAGCAAGGTGTCCGAGGGAAGATAGTCAAGGAGCCTGACTACTGGTTGGGGCTTCCTTCTGTGACATCCAAGAGAAGGAGGAGTTTGATCACCAGGGTCATAATTTGGGTGATTGTCTACCTTTCCAAAATAATATTTTAATAGATTCTTTGAGAATGGTTCTCTATGTTGAATGACAGGCTTGTATTAGTGCATAAACCCTGTTCGTGATGCATATCCCTTCCCACAATGCCTCTGGTTTTAATCTCATGCATACACAATTATGCAGAGGCATAAGGTAGTAAATAGGGGGTGCACCTAAAAGTTCACTTAGAGGACACTGTTTTATTGTGCACATACCCCAAACTTGTCTAGGCTGGATTGGCACGTTGCTCTCAGTCCAGGTTGTGTTTGAAAAGAAATAGGGTGCTGTCAAATGGTTGCTAAGGGGAGTAACTTATTTCCATTGTTTAAAGCAGGTGTACATGTAACTCTGTGCAGGTGGGGGGTCCTAGATTGCTAACAGGCTGCTAAGAGCATTGCTCAGGGGGATGTGTGTGCACAGCATGAGCAGCTGAGGGTCTCAGGCTGCCTAGTGCCCCACTGGAATGCAGGCAAAGCCCAAGTCACATGGAGTCCCAGGCTGCTAAGCTATTCTCTAGGCTTTGCCAACCTTGTTAAGATGTGGCCAGGGGTATCTCACTAGAGGCTAGACACATAGGGCTCCCTGACCCTGTACCCTCAAACCATGAGCTAAGTAATCATCTTCTTCACATGGTCCTTAGCTTCAGGTGTTTTCTCAAATAACAACAACAATAACAACAACAACAACAACAACAAACGGATGAACATAGCAGGCCTTCTATAAACTGAAGCAGATCCCACAATTCCGTCAGTGCTAGCTTCCTTTAAAGTCTGCTTTAGTCAGAACTTGAAGTATCCAGGCCTGTTCACACCAGGAATGGTTTCCTAAGAGGTGCTGTATTCTTTCACAGCTAGTTATTTTAACCAACAGCTGAAGGAAGCTGTCTGCACATTTCTGTGCCCACAGAAGGCGTATCCCTTTCCAGCTGTGGTTGTATGAGTCGGGCTTCCTTTTTGATTCTGTAGACCAATAGTACAGTGGGAACTGGGCATGGCTGGACACCAGTTTGTTGGATATCCTGAATGAGCTGATACCACAATTGTTCTTGGGAACGTCTTTTTGTTTTGTTATAAATTTTCTGATTTTCTAAGAAAACTTAAAAAAAAGAAACTGTAAAATGGAGCCACGAGAGTTCTCTCCAGTCTGAGCTAGAACCAAATAGCAAACTGTACTGCTTTGTGTGTGTGTGTGTGTGTGTGTGTGTGTGTATGGCATGTGTATGTGTTCGTATGGGTGTGTGCACATGTACATGTTGGGTGTGTTCCCCCATTTCTCTGCCCTTTATTTTTTGAGGCGGGGTCTCTCACTGACCCTAAGCTCACTGATTTGGCTAGGCAGGCTGGCCGATGAGCTCTGGGGATCATATTGTCACTGCATCCCCCCTCCAAGAGCTGGGATGACAGATGCACACTACCAGGCCTGGCTTTTAATGTGGGTGCTGGGGATCCAAACTCAGCTCCACGTGCTTGAACAGCAAGCAGGTTACTGACCCAGCCATCTCCCCAGTCTGTCTTTTTTGAGCTGGGGTCTCACTCTGTAACCCAGGCTGGCCTGGAACTGGTGATGATCTTCCTGCCTCTGTCTCCTAAGTGCTGAAATTATGGGTTAGAACCATCATGCCTGGTTCATCCTACCTTGTGAATCAAGATGGAGCTAATATTTGTGGAGACTACTGGCAAAGAACCTGTTCTCTGGATTCTTGAACAAACCTCTTCTCCTTGGCTAACTTACTCATTACATCAGAAATAACAATAATAACAATGATAACAATAATTTGTTCGTGGAGTGATGACCAGATAATAAAAAGCAATGGCACATGGAATGCTAAGATTTTGGAGCACCACACAGGACTAGGCAGCTTGCTGTTGCTGCTCCTAGCAGTGATGGGCACGTGGTGGGAAACCTTCAGATGTTGCAGTGATTTTACCCTCCCTTTAGGCTCCCTTTGTGCCAGGCAGGGCTGAGGAGAGGAAAGGAAGAGGAAACAACAGGAAGGATGAGGGGAAACAGTGTGTCTGAGGTAGAGAGAGAGAGAGAGAGAGAGAGAGAGAGAGAGAGAGAGAGAGAAACAAAAGTAGCCATCCTGATTTAATCCAAGAAGAGACTGATCTTTCAGGAGAGACTATTGCATTTCACTGAGTCAGTCTGCGTTCTAGCACCCACGTGTGGTGGCTCATAACCACCTGTAACTCCAGGTGATCCTTCATGGGCCCCCTGCACACATGTACTCATACACACACATACATATAAATAAAAATAAGAATCAATGTTTAAAAAATGTCATGAGACCAAAAAGCAAGAATAGATGACATTAGGAGAGATGAAGGAGAGAGAGAGAGAGAGAGAGAGAGAGAGAGAGAGAGAGAGAGAGAGAAATAAACAAGTGGGGCAAAATGCTGGTAGTCCTTGGACCTGGGTCATACATAAATGCTGGTTTATTTTGCTATTCTCCCCATTTGGTGTATATTTAAAATTGTTCATAGTGAAACTTTTATTTAAAAATTTTTTATTATTTTTATTTTATGAGTGCATTCCCTGCATGTATGTAAGTGTACCCATGTCATGCAGTGCCCATGGAGGCCAGAAGAGGGTGTCAGATCCCCTGGAACTGGAGTTATGGATGGTTGTTAGCTTCCATGTGGGTGCTGGGAACTGAATTCAGGTCCTCTGCAAGAACAGACACTGGTCTTAATCACTGAGCCATCTCTCCAGCCCTGTGAAACATTTTCAAAAGGGCATCAGTTCAGTTAAGTTCCCAGAAGATCATTGGTCATGCCAATGTTGATATATGACAAATGCACATGGGGAGTACAGGGAAACAGTTCAAAACGCCATGAAACTTACCCCGAAGTGTCACTGAAGCCGCAAAATTGCTCTGTTGACTTTTCATGTGTTAGACCTTTTCCGTGAAAAAAAAGTAGAAAGGCAGTAACATTGTCTTAAATCTTTTGTTTATTAGAAATAATGCTTGTATAATTGTTTTAATGTGTTGTAGCTCAACGTTTATTTTTAGCATTCTCTGTTTTATTAGTTAATTCAAAACATAAACACTTCCTGGCTTGAGCAAATCAGCATGTTGCTTCCACATCAGAGCTGAGCCAGAGTCACCTGCTCTTTCCCATTTCTGCTGGGTGGAAAGACATACTCTCACTCCCCCAAGTTCACAAGTAGGCAAAGGAGCTTTCAAAGATTTGTCCACTTAATTACACTACCAGAGCATTACAAAAACAACTTTGCCTTTCACCTTCATAGGTCAAGTTTTATGAGAATGACGTAAATGAAAACCAAAGCTCCAAGGAAAGTTCTGTTTTCGGAAAGTGTCATCCTCACAGACATCACTGTGACTATCAGCCAGACCTCTGTATTTTCCTGTTCATGTTTGCCTTCCAAAGTTTAATGAGTTTCTGAAGTATTTTTTAAAAGATTAACGATAAGCCTATGCACTTGCGTCTGAGAATTCTGGCTATTCCAGACTTTAGGGAAACAGTATGTCATGCATAGTGGGAAAAAAAAAAAAAAAGTACTTTGTTGCCGGGCGTGGTGGCACATGCCTTTAGTCCCAGCACTCAGGAGGCGGAGGCAGGCGGATCTCTGTGAGTTCAAGGTCAGCCTGGTCTACATAGTGAGTTCCAGGACAGCTGGGGCTACAGGGAGACCCTGTCTCAAAAAGACCAAAAAAAAAAAAGTACTTTGTAGCTGCATTTGTTATTACTCGTAAAGAGGTGTTACAAGTTTTGATAAGTTAAACAAACATTTTAATAAGTTAAACATTTGTTTTATGTATGTCCAGATGTATGTGTACTGAGAATAGAGAACATCTTTTTGTTTTTTATTAGAGACCAGAAATGGAACAGCACCTCCCTGTTTTGAGCTTGGAGGCAAGCAAATAATACAGAAATTGGTACTGGGTGAGACAAGAGAGGGCTAGAGGGGATATGGGAGTGAGGCTCAGGAACAGGATGGTTATAGTCAGGCAGGACAGGGGTTGAATTCCAGAGGAGCTGGCTACCCTGGAGGCATGGACCATTCTAGCCAGGATGGAAGATTCTCTCCTGATTGTGGTCTCAGTACTCTCTGTCTTGTCTCTCTGTTTCTGTCTATGTGTCTTAAAAAGTAGGTGCAGAGGCAGGCGGATCTCTGTGAGTTCGAGGCCAGCCTGGTCTACATAGTGAGTTCCAGGACAGCTCAGGCTACAGGGAGACCCTGTCAAAAAAAACAAAAAAAAAAAAAAAGTAGGCGCAACTAAGTGTTATCAGCAAAAACAATGAGTCTTTCTGTAAGAAACAGTATATTTTAAAATGAAATGGAGATCTTTTTTAAGGTTAAAAACCCATTCAATTTTATGTCTTACAGGGCTTATACTGAGATCAATATTGCATAACTGTATTAATTCAACAGCAAACCTAAAAATTTTATAGACACTTTTGAAAGAGATGTATCTTTGCTCTGGAAATTGTTATTGACTATGTCAAAGCTGTAATGAAATGATTCTTCTTCTTCTTCTTCTTCAAAAAAAAAAAGATTAACTCTAAGCTATGCACTTGCATCTGGGAATTCTGGCTATTCCAGACCTTAGGGAAACAGTGTGTCACGCATATTCAGCACCAGCGGCATTTAGGAGACCAGCTTGAGGCCCAATACATTCCTATTTCTTTTAAAAAATATTTTAATTTTATGTGTGTATTTTTCCTATATGTGTGTGAGTGTACCATGTGTGTGCAATGGGTCTCCTGGCCCTGGAGTTACAGTCGTTAGCCACCATGTGGGTGCTAGGAACCAAGCTCAGGTTCTCTGCAAGAGTTACCAGTGCTCTTAAATGCTGAGCCATCTCTCCAGTCACCTGTATTTCCTTTCTTAAAAAATAAAAATATTTCATTGAACCTGGAGCTAAGTTGGTGTCTGTCCTTCTGTGCAGTGCTGAATTATAGTCTTGCACACAGCTGTGCTGGGGGTGGGGTGGGAAGGAGGGAGGGAGGGAGAGAGAGAGAGAGAGAGAGAGAGAGAGAAGCACTGGGTGGGAACAGGGTAGTCTGCTCAAATGCACACACCTCAGGCATTCCATCCAACTAGGCTCCATTAGCTGCCCATTCAACTATGGACTCTCCAGTGGGCTAATCCACCGATGAGTTCCAATTACTTCTCAGTGTCATCCCCAGCTGGGGACCAAGCTTATAACATGCGAGCCTTTGGAGACATTTTTCTGTTTAGAATATATTTTATTTATTCTTTGACAATTTCATATGCATATAATGTATCAATTTGACAAATGTCCATTTAGCCAAACAACAGTAGTAGACCCAGATATAGACCATACAAGTTTAAATGAAGTGTCTCTTGTTAACCTACCCATTCTTAGGGTCATGAATGCTTTCTTTCCTTTGTATTGGCCAACGGTATTGTTGTCTGTTGCTTTCTGACGAGCTCCCTAAGTATCTCACTTGCCTTCCTTCTTCCTTACTATATGGTCATCTTGTGAACCCACATGGATTTCATCTAAGTCACCCTCCTGATCCTGTTTAAACGCTGTTTTAACGTGCACATATAACACACAAACATACTGTGTGTTTACAAAGTTGAAGCACTAGTAATAAGGGTAGACCAGTTCCATCTGAGAACACAGTTCGTGCTTGTAAAATTTTAAAACTTCCTAAATATGCAAAGTGTTCATATGTCGGCTTGAAATTCTTGCCGCGCCTACAATTGGCCACTTTTCACTGCTTCGTATTCTGTGTTCTATGTACATTAATATTTCCAACGATGATGTCCATTCTTCCTCCTGAGACCCACACTGTCCACTGGAAATCTCCCGGTGGAATTGCCAAAACAATCTCAAACGTACCAGGGCCAAGACTGACGTCACACTTCCCATCCTTTGCTCTCGTTGAAAAGCATGCCTGGTGCACCTGTCTCTATGGTTGTTGATCACCAAGTCCTGTTGCTCCAGACAAAAACTTTCCTCCCATTCAATGTATCAAGCAAGTACTGTTGATTCTACATCAGACACTTTTCTATTTATTTATTTATTTATTTATTGATTGATTGATTGATTGATTGATTGGTTGGTTGGTTGTGTGTGTGTCACAGCCTTTGCGTAGGGGTCAGAGGACAGTTTTTGTGAATCTGTTCTTTCCTTCCACCAGGAGGTTTGGAGAACTCAGGTTGTCAGGCTTGTCAATTGCCTTTACCTGCTGAGCCCGCATCAATCCAGAAACTTTTCTTTCTTTCACTTCTCTTTGCTTTTCATTTTCCAAAAAAGGGCTCTCAACTGGTGTATATATAGCCTCAGCCTGCCCCAGTCGTTGTAGGCGCTGCTTAGAGAAGCCATCTCTCACATCACAGTCTTTGTAGGCGCTGCCTAGAGAAGCCATCTCCCACTTTCCAGAGTGGCTCGGGTTTCTCCTCTCAGAAAACCGTGTTCCCTTGTCCTGAACCCATGCTTCAGCTTAGGTTAAAATTCACTCATGTGATTAGGTTAATTCTGTCTCCTTGGCTGATTTAAGCGACCAGAACAGGACTCTGCCTGAGTTGGCTCAGCTCAAACACTAGGTCCGTGAGTGACAGGCAGCATGATGCTGAAAGGACGTTTGGATGGTGAGTCTCCTTTCACAGCCTCCCGCGTTGTTGCACTAAAATTTCCCCTTCCAGCTCTGTTTGACCCGCCCTCACTCTCTCAGGGTCTCATGGTCATGATACAGGACGACAAACCAGCATAACACATTTTCATCTTGGGTTTCACATGGTTTATATGACAGGGAGGGAGCGACTTACAAAAAGATGAGTTTTCATAACTCACGCGTCATTCAAGCCCGGCCCACAGTCTGGTTATCTTTCCCTCACCCCAAGGTCTGAATGGCCCCCACACTTCCTGATCCCAGCTCCTGACCAGCGCACCCAGGCTCTCTCCCTCTTCCAGTCTCCCTGGCTTGCTCTGCCTGGCTAGGCTCCACCCTTCTTCCCCGGGTGCCCTGCTCTCTTCAGAGGAATGAGTGCTTTCCAGGCTATAGCCGTCACCGCCCAATCTGCATTAATGGCTCCGGTGACCATGGCCCCTCGGTGCCTTTCACATCAACGGTCTTTACCTCCATTTCCAAGCCCTTTGTGCAGATGTGGGTGTCACTCAGGACTTTAATGCCTCTAAGAATTTATATTCTGAAATTTTCTTCTGAAATCCCTCCCACATAGTTTTGCCTTCTTCATTCTTCTGGAACAAGTTCTCTGTGTTTATATGATATCTGTTGCACAACAGCATACAGTTTTACTAGTTATTTCATCTTTTAACAGTCATCATCTCCCCTTCATCCATGTGGCGTCCTGATCATGCCCTGCTGTCTCTACTCTCCCCTAACAGGTCTACAGACCATTCTTACCCCGTGCCTTTTCAGTCCTCAAAGTTGGGCAAAAAGTTATGTTGGTAAGTGGGTACACTTGATGAAATGTCAAAATATGGATTAGTTTTAAACACTAGAGAAATTGGATCACTATTTAAAATATCTTCATAAAAAGGAAACATCAGGGGCTGGAGAGATGGCTCAGTGGTTAAGAACACTGGTTGTTCTTGCAGAAGACCCAGGTTGGAATCCCAGCACCCACATGGCAGCTAACAACTCTTTGTAACTCCAGTTCCAGGGGATCCGACAGGCTCTTCTGTTCTCCGCAGGCATGCACGACATGGGTGCACTTATCTACACACAGACAATACAAGCATACACATAAAATAAAAATAGTAAATAAGCCGGGCGTGATGGTGCACCCCTTTAATCCCAGCCCTTGGGAGGCAGAGGCAGGTGGATCTTTGTGAGTTCAAGGCCAGCCTGGTCTACATAGTGAGTTCCAGGACAGCTGGAGCTACAGGGAGACCCTGTCTCAAAAAGACCAAAAAAAAAAAAAAAAGAAAAACCCAATAATAATAAATAAATAAAATATTAAAAAAGGAAACATCAGATTCAGAGGGCTTTTTACTAAATTCTTTTGGGGAGCCAAACAAATTTAAATAAAGGCTGACCCATTTACAAACAAAAGAGGGGAATCCAGTACCTCACGACTAAGGCATATAATATTTTTGTGTTCTTTTTAATAAGTAGGTACAAAAAAGGTAAAAAACTGACTTCTGAAAGTTAAAATGACTTTAGGCCCTAAAAACATGACCACATTTCAAGTATCTTATATATATGAGCATTTATGGAGTACGTGCTGTATACAATGCATTGAAGATGTCAGAAGACCCTGTCATGCTCAGGTGTATTTTTTTGGCCCATCATGTATTATCCATAAAAATTAATAAAGTAATCATGTACAGACATCTGAATGTGCCACTTCTAATATGGTTGCCTAATATGGTTTTAAGTTTCAGATTAGCAATGTTCAAAGTTAAGCTTGTCCCTAAGAAGGTAAAGGACTGAACTATTTCCTGAGACCTATTGTATTTATATTTAGTTTTTATAAGCATATATGGGAGGTTTATATAGAAGATCTGGGGATTGTTGATCTTGTTATTTAGTGAAGTGTTTGGAGGAGAACATGGCTTTCCTCATTCATAGGGGACCATGTGGATTGCCTCAGCTTTTCCAAAGGAGGAAAAGACTGTATAAGGTTGGAGACCAAGCATGGGCTGGAACATTGCAGCCCAAAATGCATTATTTTCATTGTTTCAAACACGTGAACAGGAATTATAATTGAAACCACTTTGCAGAGTCCCCCATCATCATATTTATACTCACTTAAACAATGGGTACAGAAAACTCCCTGGCCCAGAGGATGTACTGAGTGCCTTCTGGGCACCATGGGGTGAACTGTGGAGCAAATGGGGGGCTATTAGGGACCATGAAGAGAAACCAAATGGAAGCTCCAGCCACATCTGTGTTTTATGACAAACCCCACCGTTCTTGAGATGGTTTAATCCTTAGTTAGTGTTATCTTTGAGAGCTGGTAGATGAACACAGAATTTGCCCGTGGGGTCCCATAGTCTGTCACTGTTGACTCTCTAATGGTGATTTAACATGCAGCAAAGTGCTAAACAACAACAACAGCAGCAGAATGAGGCACAGAACAAATAAAGAAACCAGGCATTTGGAGAGAATGTCAGGGTAGAAGGAGCTGTAAAGAGAATTCTTTTAGCTGAAGTGCTCAAGTCACAGTGAGCAGAAAGCTGAGGGCTAAAGACATTGAAATGCGCAAAGCCTCTGAGCCAGGAAAGGCAGGTCCGAGCTCAGAAAAGGCGGACGTCCGAACCTTCCTCTCTCATCTCGTTCTGCTGCAGCAGATCATCGAACTGTATTCAGCAAGTGCAGGGGAGTTGGTTTTGTTCTTGTTCATGTAGCATTCGGATTACTGAAGATGTGAAATAGAGGTATAGGGAGTACTGTGCAGGCTCCTGTAGAAATAGCTTGCAAAGTTTGATAGATTCTCCATCGTTGGCAGCCCTTCTTTGAGAAGACATGACCAATGACCCATGGACTACTGGCTGCTCATGTCTATGAATTTGGTCCCTACGGTACCATGCTGGTGTCACTCACTCGGTGGCCCTCCCTATGCAGTCCTCAAAGGTCCTTGACTGGGCCCCAAGGTTGCCACCCACATCAACTTTGGTCCCTCAGGTCTAATCTCTAGCTCTCTGTCCATAACTCCTTATCCTCTAGGCATTTCTGGCTGTCACTGTGCTCAGGTCTGTTCTCTGGCCTCACCAGGTCTCCTCTCCAGTCTCTCCTTTCCTCCTTTGACTCCGAAACTACCAGTTTCATCTGACTCCATTCATTTTTTGAGACTTTCGCACATTATTGTATTTGCATCATTTCTACCCTGTCCTCTATCTCCTCCAACTCCTCCCATGTTTCTGCCTTTCAAATTTGTGATCTCTTGTATAACTGTTAATTCTATATACATATAAAAGTAATAAAGGGACTGGAGAGATGACTCAGAGGTTGAGAGCGCTGGATGCTTTTGCAGAGGACATGGGTTTGCTTCCCGGCACCCACATGGCATTTAACAACCATCCATAACTCCAGTTTCAGGGGATCTGATGCCCTCTTCTGACCTCTGCAGATATTACACAACATGGGTACACCTACCTACATGCAGGCAATACACTAATACACATAAAATAAAAATAAAATAAAAAATCACCCCCTACAAGGCCCACATACAATCTACTGAGTTTAATTAGTGTATGTGTATATGTTCAGGGCTGACCACTTAGGGTTGGATAACATATCATGGGGTTTTCCCTTAGAGAAAACAGATTCTCTCTTTCCCTCTTAGCAGCCATTGACTGCTCTTCATTGGTGGGGCCTTGTGAAATTTCTCCCATCCACATTGGCATGCCAACTGGCTTGTCATTATGTTGCTCTAACTTACTGCACCATATTTTTGAAATTGCCTGGGTACAGCATCCCTGTCATGTCTAGAAGACTATCTGGAAGCAGGCATCCTGGTCCTCTGGCTTTTAAAATCTTTCCACTGCCTCTGCCATGATGTTCCTTGAGACTTAGGTGTTGGGGTTGCATTGTGGAGGTGCCAGTTGGGGCTGGGTTCTCCCGGAGCAGAACCTACTACTGCCATTTCCCTAAAGTAATACAAGTTCATAATTTTCTAAGCCCTGATCCTTACACCCACAGATAAAAGCATCTCTCGCCCCTCACATGACTGGCTCTGCGTTCAGAAAGGGCCTCTGGTTCTGACACTGAGCTGTGTATTCTGTGTGTCCTCTCCGTGACATCCTCAAAGTTCACTCCCACATGTGTGCCTCCACCTTCTGCCAGGATGCATTCACCAGGCTCTGCAATTCCTTCAGTGTATCCATTTTTCTTAATGTTCGTAACTCTGCATTCGGAATAAGAACTAGCTCAGCTTTTAGCCAGGAGGAGAAGAAAAAGAAGCATGTTTTGTGGAGAAGGAAACAAATTTCTGCTCTCATGCTGTTTGGCTTCACTCCTAATAAAATATTTACCTGCTTATTTACCCATAAACATATGCTCACAGCGTGCTCATGTTTTCCGTCAAAATTTGGTAATAACAGTTACGTTTCAGACACTGAGCTTTGGTCACAAAGAAAGTTTTGCAACAATTGTGGAAAATTAGTCACAAAGCACATTATTCTTAGTTATTGTGCCCTGAAAACACAATAGATTATGTTCGATTAGTAAAAAACAATTTACAAAACCAGCTGAAAAAATCATTTTGCCTGTTCTTTCAGTGGAAATGTGTTTAAAGATTATATTGATATTGATGAAGTAAAGGACAAAGCTATTGATTTGGGAATGTGTGCAGCTGGGTGCCCTAGAAGGAGACCCAACATGAGGAACGAAGTGAAGGGGCTTGGGTGGGAAAAGTGGTGAGGGAGATGGGGTCAAAACAGGCAACAAGCACACACACACAAAAAAAACCCACCAAAACCCAAAAAACAACAACAAAAGAAAACCTGACTGGGAACGTCAGTGAGCAGTTACCACTGTGGGCAGCCAGCACCTAATCCCTCAGGGGATCTTTAGGAGACAATACGTATATAGAATTCCCCATAATTATGTCACTGAAGAAGCAAAGAGGCTCAGTTGCTACTGTTAATCAGTTTTCCACTGCTGTGACAGAATACCAGAGTAAACGATTTATAAGGGCCAAAGGATTTATTTTGGCTTTAGTCCAGGGTCAGTTGGCTCTATTGATTTTGAGCTTGTGCTGAGGAAGTCATGGTGGAAGTGGAGGGTACATAGTAGAACAAGACTACTGACCTCATGGTGGTAGGCATAAAGAGGTAGGGGAGGAAGGTGGAGGGGGAAGGGGAGAGGTGGGAGAGCTAGTATCCCTTTCAAGGGCACCACCCCAATGATCTATGACCCAACTTCCTTCCCCAAGCCTCACCTACCAAAGGTTCTGTGACTTCCCAGTAACACCATAGACTGACAGTCAAGCCCTTAGCCCATTAGCCTTGCAGATCATTTAAAAGTCAAACTATTAGCAGGTTCTATCACTCAAGTCCTGACTGTTATTGGTTGAAGACTGACCCTAAGACTGTTGATGCCTGTGGTGGTTTGAATGGGAATGTCCCCCAGAAGCTCCAAGTATTTGGACATTTTGTTCCCAGCTGTTTTGGAAGGTTTTAGGAGGTGTGGTCAAGTTCGAGGAAGCTTGTCCCTGGGGGCGGGCTTGGAGAATTCTTAAACCTTGCCAGAGTTCCAGTCAAGCTCTGCTTCCTGTGCCTGCTTGAAGATGTGAGCCCCTGATTTTCTGCTCCTGCTCTGGCCAACTCCCCACGTCTCCCCACCATGACTGACTCTAATCCCTCTGGAACTGTAAACTCAGATAAACTCCTCCTTCTCTAAGTTCCTTTGGTCATGGTGTTTTATCACAGTAACAGAAAAGTAACTAACACAATGTCTTTGGGTTCTGGGTCATGGGAAAATGCCCTCAGATGTCAGTCACAGGTTTCTACACTGTCCTTCTGAGGCAGGGCCTCAGTAAATTGCAATTGAGTGGAAATGGATCCCACATCATTTAGCACTCTGTTCTGTGTTTATGAATTTAATGATTGTTGGTTTTTTACCAGAGTGGAGCTACACAGTGGATCACTTGATACTGGTATACAAGCCTGTGGTTTGGACCTGGGACTTCTAAATGCTCATGTGTTGAAAGCCTGGTTGACAGCTCAGGACATTGTTGGGAGTAGGTGGAAAGTCTAGTGGGTGGGGACTTATTGAAGGAAGTAGGTCACTGGGCCATGCCTTTGAAGCTGTGTTTTGTTTCTGGTTGCTGGCTCTTATTCTCTCTTGAGTTTGCAGTTGCCATGAGGTGAGGTTGACTTCGTGTGAGCAGACTCCCCCACCACACACTCTTGCCACCATATTGTTCTGAATTACCAGAGGCAACAGAGGTGGTCATCCTTGGACTGAAGCCTCCGACACCCTGAGCCAAAGGCCTCAAGTGTATTGCCGGAGTAATGGAGAGCTGGTTAAAGCAGACCCTTTCCCCACTAGTCTATAAGCAGCAGGAATATAAGAACATTGTTCCCCATGAGTACAAGGAAATTGTTTCTTTTGATCACTGAGACATTCAGTACAATACCCAATTATCTCCCAGAAGATCCAATTAATATTTAATTGATCACATTATCATACCTATTTTCTAACATCAAAAATGGAAGCATTCTCTTTCTGTTTTAATTTTTAAAGTTATAGCTCAGAGATATTTACAGGGTTATTAATCAGTTAACTAGAACCTGGCTAAAATGTTGACACTTAGCAAATATTAGCAAAATGAATAAGTGAACCATAGAAAGCTGTCATTAGATAATGGTACATTTTTAGTTATACTACAGTCATTTCAATTAATTCTGTTACTAGAATTCTTAACATGCTGTGCTTTAATGGGAACTACAGGGTTTGATTTTGTTGATCACTGCTAAAGGATAGAATTCTTTTATGAATGACACGTGAACTTATTTAATCTGTCAATACCATGTATTCTAGTTTACATAGAATTTCGCATTATCCGGTTTGTATCTAAGTTAAGGAACGCTTTGGTTTTTGGAATCCAAGCACACACTACCTATCACTCATAGAGGTCTCTGTTGTGTTCAGAATACTTTTTATTGGCCTATGCTTAGATCCAAATTGGTTGGTACTGTGTTTTGTTGATATTAAATAATCCAGTCTACAAAGCTGTTTTAAAGTTGTTGTTTTTTTTCTCCTCTTAGGATCTTAAAGTTGGTTTACATGCTCTTAATGTGGTCTATCATTTAAAAGTGGAGATGGTCGGAAGAGTTTTGGGCTGAGAGATGAAACCAAACTGAAATTAAGGGGGACTTTCAATCATCCATGAAATACAGACGTGGCTCAATATTTTCTTTGTCAATTCATCTTTACCTTCAAAATGTTTTTTTCCTCCTCAGCTCTGGCCAAGACTTATGTCTGTGTCTATATCCTTTTGTTGGCTCATGGCCTGACTAATGCAGTGGTTTCTTTACTTTCTAGACTCCTTTTGGAGTGAGCCAGGAACTTGTGTGTCTATAGCGTTTTTCTGTCCTGTTTTCCCCTGCAAATGTAAACAGTAGACTTAACATTCACAAGTTTATTCAAAATGAGCTGTAATTATTAGTGACCTAAAATTACTTACAAGCAGCACTATTTATTTTATATTTGTTACACATGCTTGTGGTTGTATTCCCTAAAGTATGTATTTAGCTTTATAATTCACTTTTGTGCCTGTGTGTAACATAAGTTGACAGGGATGAATCCAGATTTTATGGCTATAATTTTGAGACTCATATAGAAACATTATGCAATATTGTGAATATAAAATCAGGCACAAAGATAAATATTTAAAATGAGAAATCTCAATATACTACACCAGAATCTGAATCATCTTACAGTCACAAATATGGGAAAGTCACATCATTTCTTATTAATTACCTGATACATGTGCATAATGGGTTTTTCCTACATTTTTGATTATGCATCTTCAAAAGTCTCTTTTTCAACCTTTTACTGAGAAAACGGAAAGATAATTCAGTCTTTTTTCCAGGAGTGGTTAGTCATCAGTATTTCTTTTGTTCAGGACATCTATTACAATACTCAATCATCTCATAGAAGACCCAATTAATACTTAGTCAATCACATTATCATATCTAGTTTCTATCATTGTTATAGTGGAAGTGTCTCTTTCTGTTTTTATTTTTGAGTTATGGTTAAGAGCTCTCTCTAAGGTATTAAACTAGAGCCTGGTAAAAAGTAGGCACTTAGTAAATATTAGCAAAATGAGTAAGTCAGTGAAAGTGTTTGCTAGATGATACTACATTTTCAGTTAAATTTAAGTGGCATTGCTTTAAAATTTAGTATTTTTATTCATGTAACAGATTAAAACATATATTTACATAT
>NW_008360311.1:6950394-6984465 GCF_000622305.1 Nannospalax galili
ATATATATGTATGTATGACAAATCCTACTGACTTTCCTGAATCTAAATTAAAACATGGTGGTTGGAGAGATGGTTCAGCAACTAAGGGTACCTGCTGCTTGCAGAGGACTGAAGTTCGGATACCAGCACCCACATCAAGCTACTTACAAACACCTGTAACTCTAGCTCCAGGGGATCCAGTGCCCCCTTCTGGCCTCGGTGGGCTCCTGCACACAGTTGTACACACACACCCACTGATAAAATAAAACAGATCCATAAACATCATCACTGCAAAATTCATTTACCATATATAGAGAGAATCACAATTTGAATTTTCATGTTTCAAGATTCTTTTTGTGCCTGCCTGTGCTTGTATGCACATACACATACTGAAATTTCTTTAAAAATTAAAAATGAAAATATGTCAAATTGAAATTTGTACTTACCCCCAAACCAGTAAGTACAATTTTTTATTTTTGTTGTATTTGCTACAGAATATCACACTTGTGGGTGAATCATTTATCAAATCTTCTACTTGAACTATTTTTCTTTGTTTTAGTGCTCAAGGATTTTGGACAATCATATAAAAAGGTATTCCATGTAATACAATTTAGACTTTCTGACCATGTGCCCTCCAGAAATACTGCACCACTGCATTGCATTGACAGTTTTTGCCAGCATTTTACTTTTGAAAACTTCCAATTTATTCAATGAAAAATAATTATATTTTATTTAAAAAATATTTATTATTTTTATTTTTGTGTATGAGTGCATTGCCTTCATGTATATAAGTGCACCCCTGTTGTGCAAAGCCTGCAGAGGTCAGAAGAAGGCGTCAGAGTCCCTGAAACTGGAGATACAGATGGTTGTTAGGTACCATGTGGTGCTGGGACTGAACCTGGGTCCTCTGCAAGAGCAGGCGGTGCTCTAACCACTGAACCATCTCTCCTTGGTTATATTTTTTAATTCTATTGTGTCAAATTAACTTTTATTCCTTTGTCATTGTCTTTGTTTGTATTTCCATTGTGGTTTATTGAATTCATTTGTGTCTTTATGACTGTCACAGTGAGGCCACCAACCCTCCGTAAACACTCTCAACCTCTCCTGGTTTGTATTCTGCCTCTTATTCACATATTGCTTTTTGTGGCAAATTTCTAGAATTTGGTGTCCTCTGAGCTGTTCTTCAGATGTATAGTTTGATGCCCTATGATTTTTGTTTTTCCTGTTTCATAATTCAGCTCATTCTTTTAGCAATGTATGTGGCATTTTATGTTTTTTAAAGTGCTTTTTTGTATTGTGCCTCATTTAATCTTTATGTCTCTGAGAAATAGCAGCATAAACATATTTTTTTCTCATTTCATTGAGGAGGTGATCAAGACAAATCAGAAATAGGATTAAGATCCTGTAACTAGTGAGCACTCCAGCTAGATAAAGGAAATCGACCTTGGCTCTGGAGCTCTTCCCTCCCAATTGAAGTCTATCTATTTCACTGCCCGTTCATGCATGCAGGGCTATAGGCCAGCATTCAAATCTCTTGGTCCCATTTTCTTCCTTTAGCAGTCACCAGTTAGAGGTAGGTGAAAGGTCCTCACTAAACACGTTGTTGTGGACTCATCAGTGAGGACACAAAAGGGCTCTCAGGGGATTCTGATGCCATATCGGAAATGAGCTGGAAAGATCAGGTGACTGATAACCTACAGTCACATTTTGGCAGAGCAAGCCCACATATTCACATGGATGAAGAGAACAATCATTTTTGGATTTCTTATCTGCTTTTAAAAGCAGTTCTTTTCAGTGCTTTTACATTCATGGCCTAAATTTATTCAAGACTAGGAAATTTATAAGAGATTCAGACTAGTTTCCAAATCACAACTTTATGATATGTGTATATATATGTACATATGTGGTATATTTGTGTATGAGTTATAAATTCCTTGAAGGTTTTTGGCTTTCTTTTTCACTGTGCATCTCCAGTGCCTGCATATATTAGGTGTTCATTCAGTATTTATTTAATGTGTAAAGTCTAAGTGATTTTCATATTTTCTTTGAAGTCATGATTACTTTATGTGTTGTTTCTCATTGATCAGAGGTCAAGTCTGCCCTTCCTGTGGGATTGGATGTGCTTTGAAAATACTAGAGTCAAACAAGACAAGACACTCAGTTCAGTGAATCTCTAGCATTGCCTCACGGAGACCCAGCATTACATGAATCCAAATCTGAAAGCTATTTTGTAGCTAGTGATTAGTCTAAGGTCAGGCATATTCAGCAGAATCCTGGAGTCTGGAGCCTGACAAATGATTCATTCACCACTTCCTCTTAGTGGGAAGGCTTGGCGGGGTGTGAAATGTTTACCTTTGTACCATCAACAGCCAGCACAGTGTTTGGTACCTTTGGGGGAGGTCTAGTCTCATTTCACCTAAAAAACGCAGGGTCAATTAGCAAGTTATGTAATTTTAATACATATTTGCATAAAAGGGCATCAAAACCCAGCTTTCATTGATTACCTCTGTGTTTTGAAATTGTCTTCTGCTGTCTTTTCTAGAGAGGTTGGGCTCTGAATTAAAGTTCTTCCTTTCCTTCTTTTTCAATCGCCCTAACTAGTGGTTGAGTGAATTCAAAGCTCCTCTTTATGATTAGAACACCTCTTTCCCTGAAGGCAACAAAAACATGTTCAACTCTAAACTTAGATTTGAAATAGGGTGGGAACGGGAAAACTATTCCAGTTTAAGCCAAGCCCGAGACCCAATCTGCTCTGACTAAAAAGTATTGAATTATCAATAAGTTGATATTTTGACAGTTATTCTGCCATTCTCTGGGCATAAGACTTTGATCTAAAACTTTCCTAGGGAGGGTAAATAAGTATCTGGGAATCATTGGGGTATTCCAGGGTCCTTGGTTTTGCCTTCTTTAAACAGCAATGAATCTAGACTTCTGTTCTGTCGTGGCTGATTGTCTTCCCTCTATACCTGTTGAAGCAGTCCATAGTCATGTCTGGTCACAACCTGGTGCTACTCTTCCTCCCAGAGCATCTCTCCCCAGTGACAGGCTCTCCTTTAATATTAAATGTCAAGTATCTGAATAAGACTAAATTTTTAAGTTAGAGAATCTGAGTTCTGTACTATATTTATTTTAGGGGAAAATTGGATCATTGTAGAGACAGATGGTGGAGTTTGTACTTTTTTTTTTTTATAGCCACAAACAGGAGCTTTTAGAAGCCTAGTGCTAAAATTACATAAGAAGAAAAAGTAAGGCAGGCAAGATGGAATCTAGAAGGTTATTTTTATGAATTTTAGATATCTTGCAGTTTCTGCATAATAACAGAACTTGTCAATCATCTTTAGTAAAAAGTTTATGAATTTTGAAAATGGAGAGCCAGATGACTTCTAAATTAGGGTAGAAAAAGAAAACATTTGGCTGCTAAAAATACACCTAACACACACAGAGAAATGAAAGGGAACAGCGTAGATAAAATGGAAGTCACCAGACTGAAGATACAGGTTAGTCACTGCAGAGGAAAATAATGGCCAGCATCTCTGGAGATGGCATCTCCCAAGGCAGGAACAGGAATTTTGCAACAGAAGAGAAGACGGAAGACTAAAACGAAACCAAGACACATTCACAATAACCAGTGTCAAATTTCGTTTTATCCATAGACCATCTTTCTATCTCTTTGGCCCCAAGCTTGAATCCTATAATTTGGGGATTCCCATGATTTTTTTTCTAAGCTTTTATAACAACTCACTGAATCATTCTATCAAAAAAGTTTTAGAGATTTCCATTTGTTTTAAGCAAAGGTATTGATGGTATGATTTTATTGTTGGAGAAACAGGAAGAAAGGAAGGCAAGCAGGAATATCAGTGTAGGAGCCAGGAAGAGGGTGTTGTGTTCTGAGAGAAAGACATTCCTCATTAGTGCAGACAAGGAAGAGAGGCAACTCACAGTGGCATGTTTCTGTTTGAGAGACTTCCCTAGCAAATAAAGCTGTGCCATCAGTTACTTTTTCCATGCTGTGACCAAATATCTAACAAGAAACAACTTAAGGAAGGAAGAGCTTTTATGGCATTGTGTTATATGAGGTTTTCTAGGGAAACACACACAAATACCTATCTACTCCAGATTTGGCACCAATGACAGACGAAAGAAACAATCCTATCCAAGTCTAGCATAGTGGACCAGTGAGCTTATTACGATCACTTATGAGTGACTCAAAGGGTATAAAGGCCACCCCAGCATGGGTGATGACTCATGAAACTGCACAATGGAGCGCCCCATGCAACTTGGAAGCAGCAGAAGTTGTCCCTCCCCAGCAGTCTGTTTGTGTAACCTTGGGGAGGGGCCTTGTGAATCTTGGGAGTTTCAGGAACTTCCTGAGACTTAGGAGCTGTGCTGGATAGCTTTAGTGTCAACTTGACACCTGGGTTGAGGGAGCCTCAACTGGGGAGTTGCCTCCACAGGTCTGGCCTGTGGTCATGTCTATGGGGCATCTTCTTGATTGTTAAGTGATGTGGGAAGGCCCAGCCCACTGTGGGTGGTGTCACCCCTGGGCACGTGGACCTGTGTTGTATAAGATAGCAGGTTGAGGAGGGGCTGGGGAGCAAGGCAGTAAGCAGTGTTCCTCCATGGCCTGTGCGCCAGCTCCTGCCTCCAGGTTCCTGCCCTGTGTTCCTACCTTGAGCTCCCTGATGAATTGTGACCCAGAAGATGTAAGACAAATAAACCCAAGTTGGTAGTAGTCGGAGTGTTTTGTCACAGCAATGGAGAGACAAACTAGAATTTCTTGACCCTCAGTGGGATTGATTCAATAGGAGGAAATAGCTGCAGGCAGGATAGAAGGGGAAACTAAGATTTCTTTCTTTGCCTTTGTCTCTTCTTAGAGAAGTGACTTCTGTGTTTATGACAGAGGAATGCTTTGCAGTGTTACTATACCAACATTACAATTACCCAAACAAATAAAAAGCCTACCTCTTAAACTTAGTTTTTAAGAGTGGGCCTGAACTGGAAGGACACTAGTTCCCCTAGAGGTATTTCTTAGAACTTCCTATCTCCTGAAACTGTGCTGATGGACCTGTTTCTGCTGGAACTCTGTCCCTGGAATTGTCAGGACCCACCCATACTTTTATTCAAAATGGTTTCTCCAGCTTCCATTGGGGAAGCACAAGCTTGGATCCACCCTAATCTGAACTGACCAGCCAGCCTTTACACCTCCAGTCAATTGTCCTTCCCAACCTCCACTGTGTTCAGTGGAGATGAGGGGCCACCTTTCAGTGCTTTGATGCTAATTTCCATTCATTCATTCATTCATTCATTCATAACTTTTTGGGAGGAGTCCCAAACTGAGGTTGCCTAGGAAATGAGATCGGGTGCCCAGATCACAGGACACAAGAGCACATGGTTTTGCTGGTGTTCATTAAAAGTCACTAGTCCAGGTTATGTCCATTTATAACAGGCCTACAGTGCTTGACTTCCATTCAACAGCTTTTATCTGAGGCTGGGGACAAAGCAGGGAAATTTATCACTAGGAACTACATGAAAACAATCTCTGTATTTCTGTCTCCATGAAATAAGAAAGCAGGTTAAGCGTTCCTTGCTTTACATTTCCTTCCTTACCTATGACTTAATGCCCCAGTCAGGGCAGTGTAGACACAGAGTTCTGACACTTCAATTGCAGGAGAAGCCCTGTCAGCATCCAGTAGAGCTGCTCCAGAGAGCCCTGAATAAAGCTGATTACAATCAAGTCCACCCCCTACCATGTGTAGTCTAGGAGGGAAGACAAAAAGAGGAAACCACATCTCACCATGGACGATTCTTCACATGTTAGAAAGACATATACTCATGAGGAACAAAGGCTGGATTGAGATCATTGTAATTGATTTCAGTAGATACAGTGACTTGGAAAATGTGAACAAGGAACTGGAAAGGCAAAACGTGACTCTTAACTGTTGTGGAATCATTGGTGATTGAGAGAGAAAAATATTGCAGTAAGATGATGATTAGCTAAAATTCATTGAGTAAAATATACGTTCAGCCTTTTAAAAAATTTGCTTTCATTTTCCATTAACAGGCTTCAGAGCTTTTCATGTTTACTGTAAGATAGGCTTCAAATGTGTTAGAAGTTCTTGCGTTCTTGAAATTACCCTGGTAAGATTTGCTGAAATGTGTCCCTCGCTGCCATATTGTTTCTCAACATCCTTCCTAAAAGACACTCTTAAAACTTTTATAGAAGATAAAAAAGTCACTAAACTGAGTTTTGAAAACAACCTTCAGTGAGAGAGGTTACCCATAAATGAAGGAAGAGATTATGCTCTGAGGTCATGTAGGCTGGCATCCTGGTCAGAAAGTGAACATACAGGCCGGTATCAGTCAGCTGAGACAAGGGAACCACGCAACAAGAAAACAGTCCTCCAAACAAACAGAAACTCATAAAATTCCCCTAGAGATCTCGGTTCATTTGTGTGACCTCTTCACATTCTATACTTATACAACATGAAGACTATGACCCACAGCCTACAGTTTTGAATCAATTTACAGGGAGAGATGTACACCCCAGCTAGGGTTCCTATTCTTTACCATAAATTTCCCCAATCAGGATGTCCCACAATAGTTTATAGCTATTTTCTCAGTAATATAGGGGCTACTTGTGATCCATAAAGAGATAAGGCCCAAGATTCCTAATAGATGCAATGATCTGCATCTGTTTTATGAATTTCTTATGCTAAAGCTTAACCCCCTGTGACAGTACTGAGAGGGGGAAGGTTATCAGGTGGTTAACAAGGGGGCTAGCCATCATGAGTGGTGCTGCTGGCCTTATAAAAGGCATACACGAGATCCCCTAGGCCCAGTGCCTTGGCTGATTCCACTGTGTGAAGATGGAGCCACAGAACACATCTAGAAGCAAAGGGTCAGCTTTTCCCAGAACCCAATTCTGCCAGCATCTTCATGTGGGCCTTCCAGTCTCCAGAACTCTGAGGGATATATTTTTTCTCTGATTTTGTAAATTTCCTCGTCTTAAGTATTTTATTACAGTATGAATGGACCAAAACATTGGTGAAACATTTAGGGTTATTAGTTGGGCTTTTTTTAAACTATTAAAAATACCTGTGATAATCAACTTGCAAGGAGAAAGATTTATTTGGCTCACAGTTGTAGAGGTTCCAGGCCACCTTCACTGCTTTCTGAGCTATGGGTGAAGCAACACATCATACGGGATCATGCAAAGAGCAAAGCTGCTCACCTCACGGCACGAAGAAAAAGATAGCGGAAGAGGAAGGGGTGTGGCCTACTACCCCCTCAAAGGGCACACCCCCAGTGACCTAAAGACATGCTATTCATAGTAAGACCTTACCCCTTAAATGTTCTGTCACTCCAAGCTGCACCCAAGTTAGGACTAAGTCTTTGATACCAGAACCACTGGGGGATAGTCTAGACCCAAACTGTAACATCTGCCATGTTAGCAGAAATGTGGAAAGTGGGATTTGAGTGAGAGGCTCAAGTATTTGAATTCATGGCCCCGGTTGGTGGCACTGTTTGGGGAGGGTCATGGAACTTTTAGGAGGTATGGCCTTGCTGGAGGAAGCACATGACTGGGGGTGGGCTTTGAACATTCACATCCTGGTCCCACTTTTAGCACCCCCCCCATTCCTGCTCATACTTGAAGACGTGAGCTCCCAGCTTGCTGCTTTGGCTGCCTCCTGCCTTACCTCCCTCTTATGATGGGCTTTTATCCCTCTGCGATCATAAGCCCAAGTGAGTTCTTCCTCCTGTAAGTTGCCTTGGTCATGGTGTTTTATCACAACAGCAGACAGGTAACTAATACAGAATGCTTGTTGCTCTTGCAGAGGACCCAAGTTCAGTTCCTAGCACCCACACTGGATGACTCATACTGCCTATAACTTTAACTTCAGGGCACATACCCACACATACATAGACACACATGTGCACATTAATAATAATAAAAAGAAAAGTATTTAAAAATGTGAAAACTGACCATTCCTTATGTATAAGGAAGTACAAAATAAGTAGTTGTTTAGTTTCTAGGATTTTTTTCTTTTAACTATCTGTGAAAAACCAAAGTGAAAAATTTACTAACATTGTTCTGTGATAGTAAATCCCCTGCCTCTCTAGATTATATTCTTGTTTTCTAATCAAACCAAATCTTTCTCAGAATTAAATAGGGGATCATTCAATTTCTTTGGAGTATTGGATTGGCTTCTCTACGTCTAAAACAACTTTTCTGTTATTCTTTTGGCCATGATTTTTAGATTTGTTTCTATGACAATATAAAATATTGGTGATGTGGAAAATTAACTTTTTCACAGATGAATATGTTCACGTCACAATATCATGACTTCAATGAACCAACCAAGCAGTAATAACAACCAGAAAATGAGTATATCTTTCCATGTAGAGTGATGTTACATGCCTTTTTTCTGTACCTAAGATTTTAAAGAGGGAAGTATACTCTCCAATTGTGTTTTAAACACTGGCTTTTGTACATCTTGATACAATTATTTATATATGCTGTTACCCTGAATTTTTCAACTTTTCAAGTGTCCTTTGAGCTTAAAATTTTTATCTGGTAGTAGAAAAGTTGGAGTCTTATTTATTTTTAATGCTATTTATTTATCTACTTTTTACAGTACAGGGGAATCAAACCTAGGTCCTTGTGTATGCTAGACAGCTGCTCTACCACAGGGTTCTATCCCCAGCAATGCAGGAGTCTTTAAAACAAAACTGAGTAAGACAATGCTTTCTTGGTCTTATTGTCTTTTCCAATCATGACCTTTTGACAATAACTCAACAGAATATTTTTCATGTATCAAGATTTTGTTATGCAAGCCCTTCTCTGCTCCTTAGTGCTTCCATACAAACTGACACACATGTATAACCTTGCTTGATAGCTATAATCATGGATTTTTAACTTTTAGACTGTGAGTATATGGTGTGTGTGTGTGTGTGTGTGTGTGTGTGTGTGTGTGTGCCATGGTGTGCATGTGGTGGTCAGGACAATCTCAGGCATGGGTTCTCACCTTCCACCTATTTGACTTAGGGTCTCCCTTTTTTTTTTTAAAGTTGTTTTTATTTTATGTGTATATGTGTATTGCCTGCATGTATGTGAGTGCACCCATGTTGTGCATTGCTGCAGAGGTCGGAAGAGGTCGGAAGCTGCCATGTGGGTGCTGGGAATCAAACCTGGATCCTCTGCAGGAGCAGTTGGTGCTCTTAACCACTGAGCCATCTCTCCAGCACTAGAATCTCTTATTCTTAGCCACTGTGTATGCGGGCTAGATGGCACATGAACTTGTAGGGATTTTCCTATCCCCACTTCCCATCTTGCCAAGAGTGCTGGGCTTACAGATACCTGCTACTTTTATGTGGGTTCTGGGGGTCTGAACTCAGGTCTTCATGCTTATTGGGCAAGTGCTTTATCCATTGGGTCATCTCTCCAGCCCCTTCAATCCTTTCTGTTACCTTGTGACCCTTTTCCTTATCACAAGAAGCAAGAGGAAAACTAGTTGTGGAATATCATCTGTTGTCCTTAGATAAGAAATAAAAAGAAATCATCTCTGGCCCTCTACCCTGATTGTGCCTGATCTCATCTGATCTCAGAACATAAGCAGGTTTGACACGGTTACTACTCAGATGGAGAAAAGGAATAAAAAGAAATAGACCGTATAGACCATATAGACCATGTAGACCGTATAGACCATATAGACCACGTAGACCATCTAGACCATATAGACCATATAGACCATGTAGACCATGTAGACCAGATAGTATCTGAAAACTCTTTAGTAATATGCTCTTTGGAAAAATCTTTATTAAGTAAAAAAATGATTCATCTATTACTTTCTGAGAACTTCATACATTAGTGCTCTATTTACAATTTCTACTTCTTTCTCTTCCCCTCCAACTCTTTCCCCCTGCCCCCCTCAATTTCATGACCTCCTTTTTAACGATTATTGCCAAAAATGTACACACACACACACACACACACACACACACACACACACACGCACACAGAGCATACTGAGTCGATTTAGTGGTGCTCATATGTACATGTGTTTAGGCCTGCTCACTTGGGATTGGATAACTATCAGGGGGCTTGTCCCTGGAGAAAACTGGTTCTCTCTCTTTCAGCAGCCGTTGATTGACTGTAGCTCTTCATCCAGGAGTGGGGCCTTGTGGAATTTCCCTCGTCCACACTGGCATGTCAGCTGGTGCTGTCATTACGCAGGTCCTATTTAGGCAGCCATATTGTTGAGATTTTGCAGGTGCAAACCTCCCTGTCATGTCTTGAAGATACTGTCCAGCAGCAGGCGTCCTGGTCCTCTGGCTCTTGTCTTCTTTCCGCCCCGTCTTCTGCAATGTTCCCCGCACCTTAGGTGTAAGGGTTGCATTTTAGATATGTCAAGTGTCGCTGGGCACTCCATGGTCATTTACTCACTGAATGTTGACAAATGGAAAATCAGGACAAACTCACTCATCTGTGTCTTAAAATGAATCAAAAAGCAGCTGCATATATAAAGCCTCTACTTGTGGTCATGATCCTGGTTGTTCCAGAGGCAGTCCCTCTGGGGTCTGATCAGATAGATACTTTAGGGAGCCAGCCTTCTGTAGATTCTAAGGACACTGAGGTGGCCCAAGCCATGGCCTCCCAACACACAGCGGAAGCAGATGGGTTTAGTTCTCTGGGTATGACTTGTAGTGGATTTTGCAGGAAGAGAAGGGAGAATAAAATTTCTTGAGCATCCTTGACGTCTTGTTCTGAGAATTTTCTCTCATAACTAAAATACTCAGAGCACTCCCTTACAGTCTAGGGAAGCACTTTCAATGTTGGAGGATCCGGCCCTGTTTCCAGGCTGCTGGCTAAGTAGATGCTCCATGAGGAGCAGCCATCTTCCTCTAAGAAGTAGTATCCAGCAGATACTCCAAAGTGACCTCAGGTAAAGCATAGCATGTATACATGTGTGTTGCATATATACACACGTGTTACATATGTTTCATGTATACATGTTCTATATGTTCTCTTTTTCAATATCTAAATATGTATTTGTATATATATATGGAAACCACACAGACCAAAGACCAGGTTGAACTTTACTGGTATCACATAAGGAGCCATGATTTATGTGACCATGCAGGTAGATGAATGAGAATGAACATTTTAATGTTCAAATACAGATTTAGCATTACTCTGAAAACTTTCAACATTTCTTATTTTCAAAATACACAGAGATAGTTCATATCACTTGAACATGTAGAATTTTATTATTCATTGAATATTGAAATTATATCTCAGAAAGGCCAGCATTTATTTCATATTTCAGTTTGTGTAAATATAAAACAAAACATTGCTTGAAACTTTCTCAAAGAATTTCTATGGTGGGTGTAGAAAGGAGGAAATCTATATTTAGTGAGACCATGTGGGAGACAGGACTCTTAATGTAAATTCAAGGAGAGTTCTTGTTCTTTGGTGTTTCAGTCATGTTTAGTATCAGTGTGGAAAACTTCAGGTCGTCTAGGCTATACTCCCCTGTCTCTTAGACATGGGAACTCAAATGTTTATATTGTGAGGAATAAATAATATCAAATGATGTGATTCAAATGTACTTTAGAGTTGATATTTGGTCATCATGTATGATGTGTAATTGGAGGTGATTCAAATGTACTTTAGAGTTGATATTTGGTCATCATGTATGATGTGTAATTGGAGGTGAAGTTGATTTGAGTATATTAACACAGCAATTTAAACACTTTCCTATTATTATCTGGACACTAGGAAGTAAATTTCAAAGGTGTGTGAAAATCTAAATGTTTCATTTTGGGTCTGAAATGTAACATGTCTAAAAAAGCTTTCGGACTTTTTAAAAGATAAAGGCAGTCTGAATAATGGTATTTAGGAAATTCTAGACTTTTGCTTTTTTTCCTTGTTAGCATTGTAGGACCCCCAATTAGATCTGTAGGGATGAATGGAAGCTTTTGGTTTGAAAAATCTCTATTTACTTGCTTACAATATGATACCTGATACAGTTCACTATGAAGAAATGGTCAGGTTGTTTCTTTGATCTGGGACTGAGGTCAGTTGATTGATGTGACTCTTGAGTCAGTTGTTTCATGTTGCTGTGAATTACCTTGCCCACAGGTAAACTGGAGATAACCTTTTAAATGCTCATTTGGAAGAGTTTCTATGTGTGATATGAACTTGTCTCTGAGAAATAGTCTTTATAGCTAAGAAAAGTGAGACGAGGGAGGTCATCAGAGGATGAAGGGGTGGTGGATGCACAGATGAATGGATAGATGGATGGAAAACCCCAGGGGCTCAGGCACTATATAGGGAAGCTGTAGGTTTGAATTATCCAGAGTTTGCTGGAGAAAAAGGCTTCATGGTCAAGGTCAGTGGGGACTAGGACCTTAGACATGTAGGTGTTTGGGCATCTGAATCCTCAACTATTCTGTCCTTGGCTTTAGTCAGAGACACTGCCAGTGTCTCGGTCAGACACAGATGGGAGATTTAGAGCTAGAATGACAGGAAGGAATGGAGAACCCGGGGGTGGCGGGTGAGAAGAAACAGGAAGAAAGGCGTGCCCAAGGGAAGAAAATAGACATCTCTGCTTTCCTCATTTGATTTTGTGTAAGGGCTACAGAGTGAGAGGAGGCGGAGGAGAGAGGAGGAAAGAGGCTTATAGGGCTCCTGTGAAGGGAGAAACACAAGGACCCTTCCAGGAAAAGAGCGGACTCAATCTTCTGCTGAGCAATTAGTTAAAGAGGACGCTGTGGCAAGGGGGAGCTTGGGGAGAGCTGATTGCATATTCAGTTTGTATGAGGACAAGAAGCTCTGGCCCAAAGTATGAAACCAGTGAATCTAAGATCAGAAGCTCTTTCTAATGTTGACAGAAATTTAGGACAGACAGGACTGGAATTGCTAGGCCTTATTTGAAGACCTCACTATCTGCCATCTCTACTGCTTCTCACTTATAATTTATGCTGGGCACAGCTGTCAGACTACACATATACCACCACCACCACCACCACCAACGTGTATAGATTTAAATGTAGACTCCACGTATGCGAGGAAACGTGATATTTGTGTTTCTGGCTTTATTTCACTTAACACAATGATCTTCAGTTCCATCCATTGTCTTGAAAATGTCATGATTTCACTTTTCTTTACAGCTGAAATGAGATTCCATTGTATACTATGTGCCACATTTTCTTTATCCATCTGTTAGACATCTGGACTGCTCTGCATCTTGGCTATTAGGAGAAGTACAGCAATAAACATGGGTGTGCAAGTGTCTCTGTGAGGTGCTGCATGTCTTTCTTGCTTTATATCTGTCAGTACAGGATCCAAGGACAGGGAGTCAGACTGTATTCACAGAATGGCTTTCATCTGTTTCTCAAGCCCAAAGTCCCCATGTCCAGCGCTAGATGTGACTGCACATACAGGAGTGTGTACCACAGAGAAGGGGCCCCAGCTGTGAAACTTGGCGTTTACATAGGAGGTGCTGGGACATGTGGTTCTCCTCTGGGTGCTCTGAGAAGGTGAGATGGAGGAAGGCGTTACAGGGGATTGCTCTGAAATGCAAGCAAATCCTTCCCAGGGAGGCACTGAAAGGTTTTGACTCTCACTCTCAGAAGTCAACAAATGGTTCTAGGGAGATGACTCTCTCTGCCTCCCTAGGGCTTTCTATCTTTAGGGGTGCTCTTCATTTATCCTTTAACAGTGACTGCTCTGCTCAGAAAGCCCTTGGTGTAGTGGCATGAAAATACCCATGCACCCTGCCTGCCTTCCACAGCTGCATGAAAATACCCGTGCACCCTGCCTGCCTTCCACAGCGCATGAAAATACCCGTGCGCCCTGCCTGCCTTCCACAGCGCATGAAAATACCTGTGCGCCCTGCCTGCCTTCCACAGCGCATGAAAATACCCGTGCACCCTGCCTTCCACAGCGCATGAAAATACCCGTGCACCCTGCCTGCCACAGCACATGAAAATACCCGTGCACCCTGCCTTCCACAGCGCATGAAAATACCTGTGTGCCCTGCCTGCCTTCCACAGCGCATGAAAATACCCGTGCACCCTCCCTGCCACAGCACATGAAAATACCCGTGCACCCTGCCTTCCACAGCGCATGAAAATACCTGTGTGCCCTGCCTGCCTTCCACAGCGCATGAAAATACCCGTGCACCCTGCCTCCCACAGCTGCCTTCCTCACTCCATTTCATCCCATTATTGCCTACAACTTTCTCCTGTTTTCCTTGGTGAAAGATGAGACCAGCTATAAATTAACTAAGATTCTAGTGGATGTTTAGGGACAATGGAAGGGAAGTACAACAGTGACTGGCTCATAATTGGTTCTGGATGAGGCCCTTTCAGACTACACAGATGCAGACGCAGCCTCTCTGCCCTGGATACCTTTCAGATAGTTTTGTTGCCTATGCTGCTGGAGGTCAAGGCTAGGCCTTCCCTGTCTCTACCATCTAAGACTGTACTGGAGCAGACTTGTTGTGTGTGGAGAGTGCGGCTTCAGTGTAGGGATGGTTAGATGTGCAGCGGGTCATCAGGAAGCCAGGCCTCAGTCTCAGATGGAGCCCATCAGGGAAGGACCCCATACATCTATAAATGATTCCAAGCCGGTTGTAGCTCAGTGGTAGAGTGCTTGTCTAGCAGGATTCAGGCTATAGTTTCCATCCTTAGCACAGAAAAAGAAAAGATTCTGGGACAATTTTTGATGTTGAAGAAAAATTTAAAAAATATATCCTGCTTCATACCATAAGCAACCCTACTGTAAGGTAGATTAAGTATGTAAATCTATAAAACATGCCATTTTATAATTATTTACTGAGAAGTCTGGCTCAGTATTAGACTGTGTTTCCTGGCACAACATATGGGTTCAAACATATGTGTGAACATATAATTTAAGATTCGGGGAACATATCTCTTTGTGTCTAACTCTTTGTGATAAAAATCAATATAGTTTAATGTTTTTCTAGTGCCTTAATTTAAAAATTTGTGGTACTTGAAATATAATTCCCTTAGAATTTAGGATGGAAAAAAATTATGGATGTGGAAAAAAAACTTGAAGAAAACAAAAAATTCTGGGAGAAGTGGAATTACAAAAATTGTTTTTTCTCCAAAACAATAAAGCTTTTGTGAATAGTTTCAGAATGTTAAAATAGTCAAAGTAAGGCTCCTACATTGCTTTCTGGCTCGCATACTCTTACTACTAAATGTTACTAATTGAGATGATTTTTACTTTTCAAATAAATTTAAAAGAATTTTGAGTACCATAATGTTTAAATTTCTGTTCTTTAGGCAATCATACCATTGAGTATCTTGCTTCCAAGATAAAAAAAACAAAGCAATGGTCAAAAATGCATTAATATTTTATTGGATTATAAAAGAACAGCATGAAAAAAAGAGCTGGCAGATGGCTCAGCGGGTAAAGGCACCTGATGCACAAGAGTGACAACCTGACCACCACCCCCAGGAGGCCGCTCACACCAATCCTCCTCAATACACACACACACACACACACACAGAGAGAGAGAGAGAGAGAGAGAGAGAGAGAGAGAGAGAGAGATAATAAAATGAAGTTTAAAAAATTAGAATAAAGCTGGGCATGGTGGTGCACGCCTTTAATCCCAGCACTCCGGAGGCAGAGGCAGGCCAATCTCTGTGAGTTTGAGGCCACCCTGGTCTACATAGTGAGTTCCAGGACAGCTGGGGCTACAGGGAGACCCTGTCTCAAAAAGACAAAAAAAAAAAATTAGAATAAAAGGATACCATATTTGAACTGACACTGGAGCATGTGCTGGCATTGGTCAGCGCGCTGCCGTGATACTGCTGCTGTAGCTTAAATGCTGAGGCACTCCCTCTGGCTCTCACAGCCTGCAGTTAGAACTGTCGGGACTGCCATGCTCTGCCTCTTAGTGGCCCTCATGTCCCACTGTGTATGAGGAGCCAGGGAGGGTGTTAAGTGGCCAATTCTGTTCTGAGCAGAGGTGGTGGCACCTGCAAGTTTGGGTTCCTCAATGTAGAACTATGGACAGCTGTGGAGGTGGCTGACATTGGATCAAGTGGTTGCCAACTGATGATGGTGCTACGTTCTGTCTCTGAGAGAGTTGATGAACTTTTGTTGAATTCTTTGATGTTTGTTTCAACAGAAGAGCTCTTGGCCACAATTAAAGTATCTGGGTCATCTGCTCAACACCATCAAAGTCACATTTTAATTGCTTCCATACTTTAAATTTCCATTTAAAGTCCATTTTAATTTAAAGTAGCATGAGCTTTCAAATGTAAGTGGAATGATTAAAGTGAAGGAATTCCTGGCCCTCTTAAAAATGTCAGTGTTAAGGGAGAAGAAAGAATCTAACATGAAGGAGGTGAAGGAGGTGAAGGTGACCACAAGGGCCATCAGAGCCATTTGCATGAGTTCACAAAACCAGTAAAGAGTTTAACTAAAAAAAAAACCCAAAACCCCAAACATCAAGAAAACAGCCAGCCCAATTAAAAAGTGGGGCACAGAATTAAAAAGAGAGCTCTCAAAAGATGAGCTACAAAAGACTTAGAAACACTTTTAAGAAATTCAACATCCTTTAACATCAGGGAAATAAAAATCTTTGAGATTTCATCTTACCCCAGTCAAGGTGTCTGTTCTAGTTTACGTTCAATTGCCATGACAAAACACTCTAACCAATAGCAACTTAGGGAGGAAAGGGTTTATTTGGGTTACATCTCCTGGGTCACAGTTCATCACTGAGGGAGCCCAAGGTAGGAACTCAGTACAGGAACTTGGGGGCAGGAGCTGGAGCACAGGCCATGGAGGAACACTGCTTACTGACTTGCTCCCCTGGCCCATGCCCAGCCTGCTTTCTTATACAACACAGGCCCACCTGCCAAAGGGTGGCATCACCCACAGTGGGCTGGGCCCTCCTACATCACTCAACAATCAAGAAGATGCCCCTCAGACATGACCACAGCCAGTCCAGTGGAGGCAATTCCCCAGTTGAGGCTCCCTCTACCCAGGTGTGTCACGTTGACAACCAAAGCTATCCAGCACAATGTCTAAGATCAAAAAAACAAATGACAAGAATGCAAGTGTAGATGTGGAGAAAGAGGGACACTTACTGCTGATGGGAGTGCAGACTGGTACAGCCACTATGGGAATCAGCATGGAGGTTTCTCAGAAAGCCAGAAATAAATCTCCCATAAGATCCAGTTAAACCACTCTTGGGCATACCCCAAAAGACTTTAATCCTACTCTAGTGATATTTGGGGAGGGAGGGGAGAAGGAGGGGGGAGGGAGGGAAGGAAGGAAGAAAGGGAGGAAGGAAGGAAGGAAAGGAAGGAGGAGGAGGGAGGGAAGGAAGGAAGAAGGAAGGAAGGAAGGAAAGAGGGAGGGAGGGAGGGAGGAAGGAAGGAAGGAAGGAAGGAAGGAAGGAAGGAAGGAAGGAAGGAAGAGCTAAAGTTCTGTAGAGCCATGATCGCCTGCCAGTTTTTCTCCTGTTTTGTCCCTGAAAGAAAACCAATGTGAGATACGGCTAGTGTGAAATTAACCAGTGTCTACACTTCTTAGTTCTGATAACTTATTTCTCCTTAACTCACTATTCCAGAATATGACTTTCCTTTTCCTCAGCTATGGAATCATGGTAAATCACAGGTCAACAGCCGTTTGCGCCGATAAACAGAGTTCCAAGGGACCCAGTCTAACATTGCCCAGCTAAGCCAAAGCTGGGTGGAAATTAGGTATATTCAGTAACTGTACTAAATCTCTCAGGTTGCTGGGTCTATTGTGACTGTTCCAGATGGTAAAATAGAATAAATATAGATTACTAAGGTGTCTTTTAGGAGACTCTGCCCTAGGACAGAGGTCATCTGTTTTATAAATTTGATTTTCTACTTCACACTATTGTCTGACAGCCATAGCAAGATCTTTCTGAGAGTCGCATCCTGTGTCTGATGTTCCTGGATACTCAGGAGAAAAGCATACCATCGAGAGATAGTATCCAGGAGCTAGAGAGAGGGCTCAGAGCTTAAGAGCACTGGCTGTCCTTATAGAAGACCTGGGTTCAAATCTCAGCATCCACAGGGTGGCTAACAACCACTTGTAACTCCAGTTCCAGGGAATCTGACGCCCTCTTCTGTGTTCCAAGGGCATTGTATAGCACAGGTGCGCTTAGATGCGTAGGCAATACACTCATACACATAAAATAAAAACTTTTTACCCAACCTAAAAGAACTACTTCATGGAAACAGCCATGATGGGAATCATAGTATGGCCCCAGTTTGGGATCAAGCCGCTAGCCACTCATAGCTGAGACTTGCCTCATCCATGTTCACTCCCATTAACATGGACAGTCCACATCCAGTGATGGTTTGATGCAGGGCACAAAGCCAGACTCTTGTCTTGACACTTCCCTCCATTCTGGACACTCTAACAGATCAAACAAGCACCAGAGATCCCTCTAGGACCAGCTACATCCTCTATAATCAATGCATCAAGCTCAATTTCTTCCTTTGTCTGAACTCCCCTCCCTCAACTCTCTCAGAGGCACTGCCCCCAACAGCACCCCGCTGAACTACCTGCAAAAATTTCAGTGTCTCAGTGTCTGCTTTCCAGAGAACCAAACTTAAGATAACCAAAAGGGTATGTTTTTGTAGAGACTCAAGACTGAGAGTGAGTGGGTGGAGAGATGGCGCCACAGTTAATAGCACATACTGCTTTTGCAAAAGACCGTTCAGTTCACAGCACCCACAAGGCATCTCAAAACCTGTAAGTCCGCATTCTTTGGGATGTGATATTTCTGGCCGCCAAGGGCACCTTCACACACACACACACACACACACACACACACACACACACACACTTTAAAAAAGAAAATCTTTTTCAAAAAAGATGGAGAGTTAGACTTCCTGATGTGGATATCTGCTTTTGAAACTTCACATCTACAACTCTCCATCATCCATACCATGGATGTTAAGGTTTACATAATAACCACCATTGTTTTTTCTTTTTGAGACAGGGTCTCTCTGTACCCCAGCTGGCCTGGAACTCATTATGCAGACCAGACTGGCCTCCATCTCATAGAGAGCCACCTGCCTCAGCCTCCCAAGTGCTGGAATAAAAGGTGTGTACCACCACATCCAGTTAAACTGTGTTCGTCTTTGTAAAAACACTGAGGTAATACTGGTTTTCATCTCTTATCCTAACTGCTCACATCCCCCCTTGAAATGTGTAATAAACTAGCTGGGCTTCATTGTTAATGGCATTGTGGTTGATTATGTTTATATTCTGCCTCCTAATTTTGATTCTGATTTCATTTTAAAGATTCACTAGTCACAGTGATTTGAATTTTTTAAAAATAATTTTATTAATTTTGGGGAACTTCATATACTGCAGTACGATCCTATTTCCCCTCCCCCAACTCCTCCCAGATCTGCCGTCACCTCTCTACCCACCCAGGTTGGTATTCTCTTTCTCCCCACTGAGTCCACTATATGTTATCCAAATACTCTTGGATATGGAACTGCCCTGGATATGGTCAAGAAAGGATCACACCCTTAAGGAAAACGAGCTCTTCCTGTCCCAGCAGCTATAAATGCCAATAGGTCTTCAGCTAGAGGTGGGACCTCCTGTCTCCACCACCACCTCCATGCTGGGATTTGATCTGTTTGAGCTTGGATAGATCTTATGCGTGCTGTCACAATGGCTGTGAGTTCAGATGTGTAGCTGTCTTGCTGTTTGGAAAACACTGCTCCCTTATGGTCATCATAAAAATACTCCAATAACCAAAGACTTAGTATCAATGGAAAAAAAAATCTTTGTATTTGGACTGAAAGAGAGAATTTAGTTTCCTATTAGGACTGAGGTTGAAGGAAACCAGAGACCTTAGACCCTGAAGGAGATTAGAGACTTAAGACCAGTCCCTGGAAATAAGGTGACTTCTGTAAGTGTCTTCTCTCCATCCTCATGGGTTCAGGAACACACTAGTTACATAAGAGATTTACAAGAGAAAGGAAACAGAAGTTTAGCAACATCTACTGTAGTGTATAAATGGAAATCAACCAGAGAACAAGCAGTTCTCCGGGAGGAAGTTTTGAATTTAAGTTTCTGTGGGTAGCGACTTGCAGGAGAGCAAATCACTGGCAGATCAAGGCTAGTTAGTAAAACTTATTCATAAAAATTCCTGTGGCATTATCTCATGGTGGAGGTCCAAAGAGATCAACGGTTAACTTCTGTATTCTTTCAGTTGCTATTTCTATTATGGAATGCCTGAGGCTGAATTATAAAGAAAAAAAGTTTACTTAGCTCAGCGTTCCAGAGGTCCAGGGGCCTGGTGGTGGCATCAGCCTGGGTTCTAGGGAGAAGTTCATGGTGGAGTGCACTACAGTGATGGGGCCACAATGACAAAATGTGTGTAAAAGGAAGAGATGATATGGGAGAACAGGAAACCAGAGTGGACCAGGGTTAAGCTCAGGGGTAAAAAAGGTTTTATTACTTTTATTTTATGTGTATAAGTGTATTGCCTGCATGTAGGTAACTGCACCCATGTTGTGCAATGCCTGCAGAGATCAGAAGAAGGCAATAGATCCCTTGGAACTGGAGTTACGGACAGTTGTTAGATGCCATGTGGGTGCTGGGAATTGAACCTAGATCTTCTGCAAGGGCAGCCGGTGCTCTTAACTGCTGAGCCATCTCTCCAGCCCCCAAAGCCAGGTTTTTGTAAGAACTTGCTCTCAATATCTAACTCAGGAAGTCCATGAAAGCAACCTTAGTTCCCTTTAATGCCTGGGCCCTGAGGACCAGGGGAGCTTCCACCATGTCCCACTTCTGAAGGGTCCTGTCACCTCTTAAAAATCTCCACACTGAGGATCAAGCTTGTAGGGGACATGCTCAGCCCATGGCACTTCTGTTCTTCCCAGTAGAATGGGGAGGCGAGGTACCGTTTGTCTCTGGAAACCTGTCTTGCTCTCAGGCAAGTGGTGGAGGAAGAGAGCTTTCTGCACCTGCTTCCTGTCTTCAGCTCAGAACTCTGAACGTATTTGGGTCCATGTTCTGGCCTCCCACAGCTCTATGTGAGGAACATGGATTTGGCAGGGATGGGGATGTCTGGAGGGCCTTTCCACTGTGTTGCCAGCTGGAGTCAAGGCTTCTGGCATCTGAGTTATACACTCATCAAGTTACGTGGAGCCATTGTGCTCTCTAAAGCACTAAGGTATCCCTTACAGAAATCTCCTGTTGGGGGTCTCTGTGTTAATCAGCACCTGCCGTGTAAGGAAACTTCTCTGCTGAGAGTTGAGAGATGCACCAATCTATGGGTATAACAGTAAGTCATTAGTTGGTTTAGTACTCGATTTAGGAGGATAATAGAGTTAAGCTCTTTGTTACGGCCTTTGACCTGTTTCATCACAGGTTCTTGGGCCCAATATCAGTGTTAGGTTGGGCTCCATCTGGTCAACATGCAGAGACTAAGAGGCCGCAGAGCGCCTATCCCTGAGTAGGACGCCTACATCAACTTCTGCCTCCCAAGGCTCAGGGATTGTTGCAGTAGAGGGGACAGAAAGACTGCAAGAGCCAGCGGTGGTGGATGCAGAGTTTTCCAGACAGTTGGGCAGTGACTCATATGAACTCACAGCAGTGGTGACAGCATGAAGAAGAACTATATAAGCTCAAACCAGACAAAATCCCAGCATGGATGTGGGGAGGTGGGTAAGAAGCCCTACCCTACCTGAGGACGTGTTGGTGGCTGATAGCTTCTAGGAGGGTGAGTCAGCCTTGTTTAAGGGAGAGCCCCTGGGTAACCAGAGTTAACCAGGCTCCAGGGGGTGGACCTACGCTGAAAGGCATTTGGAATTTGGGGATACAGATTTGACTCCATAGACCTTACACACACACACACACACACACACACACAATAGAGTACATGAATTGGGTGGGAATTTGACTCCATAGACCTTACACACACACACACACACACACACACACACACACACAATAGAGTACATGAATTGGGTGGGGGTAGGATAGGGGAGGGGTTCCAAATATGATCAAAATATATTGTATGAAATTTGCAAAAATTCAACTAATACGTCTCCAAATCTTAAAAAAAAAAAACTTCTTTAGTGGTTCCTGGCAGCTTCTGGATGGACTCTATATTCTGACAGGTGAACACAAAGTGGCCCCACCCCGACCCCCCGCGCGCTACTTCCTGTTGCACATTCCCCTTGGTTTCTAGTCAGGGGTGTTTATCTGGTCTCACCCATAATGACAGATTTTAAAATATTGCCTCCATCCCCTCCCCACATGTCCCACTTCCTTTTTTTACTCACCTGACCTTTGACCTGTCTGCTTTTGCCAATCCAAGTTGAAAGTCAGAGGAAGCAGACTTTTCACTTTGTTGAACATTATTTCTTTTTGTGCCAATCTATTTGGGTAGATGTGTACGGGACAAGTTTGATGACATGAGTTGAATAATGTTGCAGCCATTGGAACTCTGGAGGAAGCACTTGTCTGGAAGATTGGTGGTGTGCGCATAAGATTAGGGGTGGTGCCAAGTCTTCACACTCCAGTAATGCACATATGGAAAGATGATGGCGGTGCCTGAGGACAGCCTGTTGGAAGGACCCTGCGGAAGACCCTCTGGGATTACAGCACAGGGCTCTTGACCCAGTTTCAGGGCCCAGAGAACTCTTCTCTCCTCTGTTTCTGAACACAGGGTCTCTGGATCCATAGAGCAACTGGGAACCATTTTTAATATTTGCAAAATCCAACAGACACGCCTCATTTAGTATGACAGCTCTGCCCCTGCTAATTTAGTGTCAACTCTCTTTGCATTAGACTGGAATTATAATTAGCACCCTGTGGAAATATTCGTTATCTCAGGCCGATTAGAAGCTTTGATTTGTACTTACGTCTTTGATGAATAAAATGTGGCAAATGAACCTATTTTACTTAGAGTTCAGGAGATAAGAATCTTTTAGAGCATAGGTCTTTGTGGAAATACAATAAAAAAAGGGGATGCTTAATAGTAGAAAATCTCTACTTTAAAATCTATTTGTATTTTGGAAGACTGAAAGAAAAAGCAAGCTGTTTGTGGACAAGATTATAAATCTTACATTCCAGGCAGCCTTGGGATTTGGCCCCTTTCCTCTTCCGAGCTGTGAGGCAAATCCCCCAAACACCATCTAGGCACTGCTTTCCCCATGACAACCCTCACGGTAGCCTGGTCTCCATCATGTTAAAACCTGTCTTGTCAGCATGCATTGCGACACCTGACGAACCTGAGAGTAGAAAGAAGCTGCAAGAAGGGGTTTTTCTGCTTGCTTAATTTATGTGAAAGTCACAAAGAAAATCAACTGTGGCTGTGTCCTTTCTGTGCTTCTGCACTGGGGCGGGTGATGGCCGCCACCATGTGGATGCTCACATACAGGTGACACTCGTGTAGAGAGCAAGGGTCTTTCTCACCACAGCCACAATGAAGACTTCAGTCAACGCAGAGATATAGAGGGTGGGAGTTTGAGGCTTTAGGGACGGCCTCAGAATTGAGCTTCCATTTCTACTTGTTTGAGTCATTTTCTCTACTAGGTTTTACTTTCTTTTGTGATGATTTCTAGACCTATTTTGCTAGGTTGTTTTAGATTAATAGAGGTAACATTCTCTAAAAATAGACACTTTAGGGCCGGGGAGATAATTTGGTAGTGTGTTTGCTGCACATGCACAGAGACCTGAGTTGGATCTTCAGAACCCACATCGAAAAGAGCCAGACATGTTGGCGCACTTCTAATCCTAGTGCTGAGGAGGTGGTGACAGGCAGATCCCTGCAGCTCCCTTACCAGCCAGCACAGCCCACTCACTGAGCTCTAGGCCAGTGAGAGATCCTATGTCAAAAAACAGGGTGGATGAATCGTGAGAAATGACACACAAGGTTGTTTTCTAGTCTCCACACACATGCAAATACACACACACACACACACACACACACACCCCTCTCTTCACAGTCTGTGGGGGAAACTTGCCTGGGCTGCCTTCCTTTGCCACATTGAGAATGCCCATGGATCCCCTTCCCTGGCTCAAAGCTATCACATGCTATCCTTGAACATAACTATTTCCCATTTTCTAAGCAGGCTCTGCTTCACAGCTTTCTATTTTATCTGCTATGATAAAGTATAATTTCAAGTTGATCCTTATCTACTTCCCAGTTCTCTGATAAAAGAAAAACTTGCTTCACTGTTCTCCTGGTGAGTTCCATTTGCCTCACTATAGATTCAGGCATAACTATTGTGACAGTTGGGGTTCTTTCTGTGAAATCAGTTCAAAGGACCTCAGCTGGAGAGAAGACCAAACCCCAAGTAGGTGTACCCGCTGAAGAAGATGCTCTAGGCCTGCGGTTTTTCTTGGGTGGGTTTGGCATGGGAGTTTCCTCAAAGGGTCCTGAGCTAGGAGGTGTTTGATTCTGTGGCTGTCACCCTCTTGGCCCTTTTCCTGTGATTTTTCCATATGACAACACACTTCAGAGTATGTGGCAAATATTCTAAAGTTGTTTCATTTTTTCATATTTGATTCTCCCAGCCAAAGGCAGCTAGAGCATTTGCAGCTTGGCATTTTCCACTTGCAATAAAGATTACCCATGTGAGAGGTCAAATAGTAAAGGTCAGGACCAGAACGACCTCTCTCCAGTTTGAGCTCACTACAAGTTTTAAGAAATGCATGCGTATGTGCGCATGTTCACGTGTGTGTGCGTGCAGCTGTGTGCATGTGCAGGCAGGTATGTGCATGTTCGCATGTGTGTGTGTAGCTGTGTGCATGTGGAAGCCCAAAGATAATGTCAAGTGCCATACTCAGGAACATATCCCACCTCCTTTGAGGCAGGGTCTCTCATTGGACTGCAGCTCAACAGTCCAGCTAGACTGGCTGGCCAGAACCAGTTCTGGGATTACAAGCTCCTGCCACTACACCTGTTTTTATTTATTTTATTTTTTAAAATAAAACATAGATTTGGGAGATGGAACTCAGGTCTCCATGTTTGCAAGGCAAGCACTTTATTGACTGAGCCACCCTGCTGGCCTGAGCTCCTTACTCGTTATTGAACAGAATAGAATGCCATTTCATCCACTGCAGTTCGTCAGAAACTCAAATGCCCCCTGTTTCCCTCCCTCCCCTTCTTATTATGGAAGGGGGCACACTGAGCTACAGAAAATGAGCTGGTTAAGTCATTCCTGTACCACGACACTAGCATTTTATAGTGTGCTTTCCCTAACCCAGCTAAACACTTGGCCCTTCATTTTTATCCCAAAGAGGAGAAAATAATTTACTATTAGAGGCTTGGGGGAGGGGGGCTCATGATCTGCTGCTCATTCGAATTGCCCATGAGGGTTCCAACCAAGACATTTATACAATAAAGAAAACAACCGAAAAGCGAATTAAGGAGCCACTGCATGGGTAATTAGGAAGTTGTTTTGAGGGAGGCAGGAAGCAGGAAGTGGGAAGCAGCAAAGAATTTGTGAACAGTGCTGACCTAGGAGCTGACTTGAGACTCTACTGCTGCTCTGGTCTGGCATGACCCCATCAAGCCCATGTGGCGAAGGCTTGGCCACCAGCCATGGGTGTTACTGGAAGTTGGTGGAACGTTTAAGAAGTGAGGTCTAGTTAGACAAAGTTAGGGCACTGAGGCGCATTCTGTGAAGGGATGTTGCAATCCTGGCTCCTTACCCTCTTTTCCTCTTTTTGACTGTCTTTGGAGGGACCTTCTCCACATAACTGTCCCACCATGAAGTACCGTGTTAGCAGACGACAAGTGCAAAGGCTCAAGTGGCCGTGAACTGACACTCGGAAACCATGAGCCCAAATCAGCCCTTTCCCTTGATAAGGATGTCTCAGATGCTTTCTTTCTTTTTAAAAAATATTTTATTATTTTTATTTCATGTGTATGAGTGCATTGCCTTAATATATGTGAGTGCACCGTGTCCTGCAATGCCGCGGAGGTCAGAAGAGGGCTTTGGATTCCCCTGGAACTGGAGTTACAGACATTGTTAGCCACCATGTGGGAGCTGGGAATCGAACCTGGGTCCTCTGCAAGAGCAGTCAGTGCTCTTAACCGCTGAGCCATCTCTCCAGCCCCACATATAGTTTCTTTCTAACAGCGCCACAAAGCTCATTAATGCAACTGCTTTATGCAGCTAAACTCTGCAGGACATGGTGAGGGCTCACGGTAGCTTTTTAGCTGTTTTATCCTGCCTTAGCCTTCCCATCTAGGACACTGTAAATGCTCCAAGGTTAAGGCCATCATGAAGAATAATAAATATTTGAACCACTCTGGGAAAGTGGGCATGTGGATAAGATGAAATTGTTCCACTGTCTGCTGGGCAGTCTTGGTAGGCGGCCGTGACAAAACCAAGCTGTGGGAGTCTTTTCAATTTCTCACATTAATCCAGAATAAAGCCTCCATCAGCCTCTTCAGTGTTAGAAGCTTGCCTTCAGCTACGATTGGTTTTTCATTCCAGAAACACTTTCAAAGCCTCAGTTCAGGTTTTTCTTAATGTCTTCTCCCTTGAAATATATATATTTATTTATTTATATGGTATGTCTTTGCTTAAATGAATCTAAACTGGTAAGAAACTTCCCTTCCTATAAAATCTATCTACACACATAACTTTAAGGCACTCAAGTGTACGGCATAACAAAGAACCGGGCCCAGCTCAGGCCACCTGCCATAAGGAATGGGGAAAGGGCTTCCACATACATGATGGACCTCCACAGTCAGGTATGGCAATGACAACCTCCTGAGAGATGATCTGCCTGGAGACAGACTGTCATAGGATATCATAGGATGGTGTGGGAAACCATGTATGGCTAGCCAACCCCTTATAACCTCAAATGCATCCCAGAATAAACGAGTCTGCAGCAGCTCGCCCTCTGCTTGCTTTCACCGACTCCTGGTGTCTGTGTCGTGACTCCACGCCTGTCACCTCCATATCGACAGGGACCCCATGTCCCGCCTCTGGCTGGCTCCGGGGGAGGACAGTAACACTCAAGTGCTCTGTTAAGTGGTAGACATTTATTTAAAGACCAGAAGGTTCATAAATTCAGGTATTTTCTAGGTTTTTTTCCCTGGCAGCAGCAAGGAGGGAAACATCTAGAAGCATATTCAGAGAGTTGAGATCCAACCCAAGCCCCACCTTTGCTTGCTTGGAAACCTTGGGACACATCCCTTAATCTATGTCTGTTTCAGTTTCTGCATCTATGAAATTGAATGAACAGTCCACCTAGCAGGACCAGACAGCCTGCATGAGCACCCAGAGGCTTGCTTGACTTAACACTCTCATAAACATTCCACACCGTCATTTATGACTTAAAAATATTAGCATCTCTCCATAAATCCCTCTGGGTAGCCATGAAATTCATGTAACATGCTATATGATGGTTCACTTTGATTTTCTGCTTAATTAAGAAGATTATTAATGCACATGTCTTAGGGGGCATCTGTGGTCTCTTCAGAGACTGTTACATCATGAGGGCTCTGCTGCAATGACTGGATTAATCCTTTGGTGGATTAGTAATACCATGGCATGATCGTGTGGTGAAAGGTGACAGGCAGAGCTCAGAGAAAGTAGGTCACTGGAGATATGTCCTCGGGTGTACATCTTAACCTGGCCTATTATATTGCCTTTTTTTTTCTGCTTCCTGTCTATAAAAAAGTGTAGAACAGCCTCCCCTGCCTACTTCGACCACCATGGCCTTTTGCTCAAGTGTAGGGGGCCGAACAACCATGGACTGAGTCCTCTGAAACTGAGCTGAAATCAACCTTTCCTCCTTGTTTCTGTCAGGCATTTTGTTACAGTAATGAAAAGTAATGAATACAAATTGTTACCTTAATTTCTTACTCTTGAGCAATATGAACTCTGTGTCTACAGAGAGATGCTGTAGACTACACAGAAATAGTAAGTCATTTTGGAAAACAACAATGTAAAAATTAAGACAGAAAAAAATATAGTTGAAAATCTAGAAAGGACCAAGAACTAGAAGTATCGTGTCTGTTCAGAGAGTCAACCTAGTATGTTCAGGACAGAAGAGAGGATGGAATTTTCAGGACTACTCTCTGCTACACGGAGACACACTCTACTGGGCCACATTAAACCACCAGCAAGAACCAAATCTGTTTTCATTCTCATAATCAGTCTGTTCTTGTATAAGGTTTCACCAACCACTAAATAGTGAGTTTTCATGTAATATTTCCCCAAATACTTCTTACTAATTTATTTTTTTGCCCTTTGTGAAAATAAAGGCTTTGTTCAGTGCCAACTTTCTATATTCTTAGGTTTTAATTACTTCACATGTTTGATTCTTTTATCCCTCCCTCCCTCCCTCCCTCCCTCCTTCCTTCTTCCTCTCCCTCTTTCTCTCTATTTCGTTGAGACAGGGTCTTTCTGTGTAGCCATGGCAGGCCTTGAATCTCAGCATCACTTTACCTTAGCCTCCTGAGTGCTATGATTTTAGGACCACACCTGGATTAAGACTCTATTCTAGCAAAATCTTATTTTTAAACTATCCACTGTCAACTTTCAAGAGATTATTAATTTAGTTGGTTTCCAGTCTGAGAGAGAAAATGGAATATTGACGACACCACCAGTGGACAATGTGTCATTGATTGGGCTGTTCAGTGGTTATCTGGGCCCGGCATGGTGGGCAAGTCTTGGGAGTCAGATATCTGAATTTCAAACCTACCAGCTGAGCTTGGCTGAGTAAGTAACTCTTTGTGGTTTTTTTTTTTGCTCTCATCATGATTTAATAAGGCCTTGTTGAGAGGGAAGTAGGAGAGGCCTCTGTATTCTGTCTGTCTCAGAGCAAGTGCCTTCCACAGAAGCCTTGGTTGCATGCAAGCCAGACTCTATCCCTTCCTCAGTGAGTCAATGTCCAAGTTCCTTCCTGTGGTTTGAAAGCCCCTGCGCCACCTGGCCCTGTCCGCCCTTCGTCCCCGTCCACTGTGGCCTTCAGTGAGTGCCATTCTGCTGCTCACACAGCTGCATTTCCTGCCTCAATAATGCGCCAGTTTTGGAATGAAAGCCTTTATGTCTGCCCTTACTTGAGATCGTCTCACCTACAGCACAAGTTTACGTGTCTGCACTGGGAAGCCTTCTTTGATTTCCCTGCCAAAGAAGCTTCAGGTCCTCCTGTGGAGTTTCTCTCCACATCTCCCAGTGTTCTCCAGAACATACGTTGCAATTTGTGATCTATTTATTCTTTATTATTTTCATTTACTTGTTCACTGTTTGTGTCTTGCATTTATGGAGATAATTCATACATGCAAGAATCCTGCCCGTCATGGTCATGATGCATTTTCCACATTGAGAAGCACATCTTGCGCACAATAAGGACTCAGTAAATAACTTAATTTTTAGAATATTCACTATTAAGTAAATTACTGTTGAATGTTACAGTTTCCCACATTAAAATATCATCCTTTGCAATATTATATGATTATCTAAATAATAATTAAAAAGTCATGAAATGCCTCGAAGTTATTGAAACAACAGGGAGATCTATTTTCAGAACCATTCAGGAGGAAAGCCAGGAGTGGAACCACTTGACTGAGGAAATGATTTGAGTTAGAGTTAAGTAATGACAATTTCCAAGGCATATGGGTAAAGACAATCAGATACATTTCAAAATGCACCAAATAACATCTCAGTATTTTTAAAATTAAACTCTATTTTAGTTAACAACCTTGGAAAGAGATAGTTACATCAGCACTCAGAGCAAGGTAGATATCCAAAAAGACCTAGTTTTGCTGAACCTGTTTGAATACAAAGGTGAAGAGAGTTAAAGCTGAAACTGCTCCAGCACAGGCCACAGCCTCATCCCTGGTGCCGGTTCCACTGGCTGGATCCTGGCTTCTCTCTGTTCTTAGGACTCACTCTGGGGCCTTCGTGGTTTCCTCCAGCTTGAGTTTCTCCTGGTGTTGTGGTGCCTCTGAGCCATAGGCTGAAACACAGAATTTTCAGGGTGAAAAAGTCTCCAATTGTTTTCTTTACTTTCAACAAAGTTAGAAGTTGTTATGGAAGATTTAAGACAAAGATCCTACACCCCAGAGTTTTACCCTCACCCCCTCTTCTGGCTATGTGGCTGCTATTAAAAACCATCCACTCTGCCTATCATGTGATTAGAGACTCTTGGATCTAAGCAGCAGTAACAACAAAATGACTGTTGTAACTTGAGCATCATTTCCCAAGTACCCATGACAAGAATTTCAAAATAGCATCTCACCAAATTCCCGTAATATTCCCCTGAATATTTGTTTTGTACCAACAATTGATAAATGGAACTTCATGAAACTAAAAAGCTTCTTTATAGAGAAGGATACCATTGTTCAAGCAAAGAGACAACCTACAGAATGGGAAAAAAATCTTCATCAGCCACACATCAGACAGAGGGTTAGTATCTAAAATCCTAAACAGGATTCTCAAATGATGAAACACAAATGGCTGAGAAATATTTAAAAAATATTTGATATTCTCAGGGAAATGCAAATTAAAACCACTTCAAGCTTTAGTTGTACCCCAGTCAGAATGGCTAGATCCACAAACCCAATGGTGACATGCTGGAGAGGGTGTGGGAGAGGGGAACACATGTTTCCTGCTGGTGGGAGCGCAGACTGGTGCGGCCACTATGGAAATAAGTGTGGAGGCTCTTCAGAACACTAAAAGTAAATCTCCCATACGATCCAGTCATACTACCCTTGGACATATACCCAAAGGTCTCTGTATCCTAATGCAGAGACACCTGCTCATCCATGTTCATTGGGGCCCAATTCACAATTGCCAGAAAATGGAAGCAGCCTAGATGTCCATCAGCTGATGCACGGATAATGAAATTGTGGTACATTTACACAATGTGATATTAAGTTGCTAAAAAAACTGAAAATTTGAAATTCATAGGAAAGTAAACGGAACCGGAAGCAAGTGCCCAAACCTCCAAAGTGACCCCAGAAAACAAAACTTGCTTGTTCTCTGTCATAAGTGGATGTTAGCTTTCAATCTTTAGAGGTCAGGAAATTAATAAGAGGCCATGCAAGGTGCTTGATGGGAGGGGAGATAGACTGCAGTGCTGTAAATGGGAATAACGGGTAGGATGGGTTTCATGGGGTGGGGATGGGAGGGAGGGGCAGAAGACGGAGCGAGAGGAGGGACAACCAACACTAATGACCTTTTGAAAGAGTCATATGTAAACCTACTACAGAATCTTCTTTCAATCTATACATGTACAATAAAAAAGAATTTAAACGTAGTTTTCCTATACCAGGGGATCAATGGTCCTAATAGACACCCCAGATTAGCAAATGGAAAGTCCAGTGCCAGGAATGAACTTCCTCTTTTGGAGTTGTTGATCAGAGACATCCCAAAGATCCTCAAATAATACTAGCTATTGCCATTGCACTTGGTTACCCATCAGAACCTGACAGTAAGACTGAATTCCTGAATACACCACATATCTGAGTCACAGAACAAGGAGAAATCAAGCTGGCATTGACCTCGAAGCTTCGTCTCTCCTGGCTAACTTTCACAGTACTAGAAGGTGCTAGGCATGTTACTGACAGAAAGGCAATCATCAGCCTTACCCAGATGTGAACCGTATGAATAACAATAGCAACTAGCCTGGAAAATAGGTCCATTAGTATAATAGTGGCATAGATATTATGGGAGAAAGCATCCACCTTCTAGTTGGGTTTAAGGCCTGCTTCAAAATAGGAAGTCCATACTTGACACTGTTATCAGTCCAAGGACCTGTGATAAGTCACAGGCCATAGGGGAGAGCCTACCACTATGGTTCTGTTAAGTAGACAGAGTATTAAACTGACTCCTAATGACTTATCGTTATGCCCATAGATTAGTGCATCTCTCAACTCTCACCAGAAAAGCTTTTTCTTGAAGCAGATGATTAGCAAAGAGACCCACAAATGATGAATGTGTAGAGAATAAGACTGAGGAGTTCCCAGTCGTAAATGGGATATCTATATCATGTATTCTCCTCCCAAGGCTCAAGGACCATTGGGGAAAAGGCAGTGGGGAAGATTTGAAGAGCCAGGGGTGGCAGAGGAATATAAGGAAATAGTGTCTGAACACCACAGGGTAGCTTCACATATGAACCCACAGCACTTAGGACAGCATGCACAAGATCTGTGCAGGCCCAAGCCAGACGGGCCCAGCATGGATGGGGATATGGATAGGCAGTCCCAGCCTAGCTGAGAATCTGTTGGCAATTGATAGATGCTGGGAGAGGGAGATTCATTTTCCTTATTGGGGTGATGCCTGGGAATAGAACTACACCCAAGACCACTTGGGGAATACAGATTAGAATTAATAGGACTTTAAAAAAGAAAAATTTTAATAGAGGATATGACAGGGGTGGGCAGTAAGATGGGAGTAGAGAGGGGGAAGGGGGTCTCAATATGATCAAAATACATTGTATGAAATTCAAATCAGTAACAATATTTCAAACAGTAAAAAAAAAAACCCCAAAACACCTTCTGTACCACCTTTCTTCTGTAGAAGGACACACAGATATATCACCTCACCCCAGTCTTTATTTAATTTCTTGTGTTCAGTAACTTGTGAAGTTTATTTCATATGAAGCTCGTGTTTTATTTTTTCAAATGCCTATATAGTTACTGATCAAATGTTTTTTTTTCTTTGAAATGTTATGTGGTAATACTTAAACCATACAATAAAACTGCCATCAGTGATAAATTTATTCACAGGCTCATTTACAAAGAAACATTAACATCCTAATCTGCGCTCAAGGCAACTGATTGTCTGACTTCTCACCTGGTATACTTCTGAATCAGCAGACAAGACAGAAGAGGGACCTGAGGAGATGCTCAGTGGAGGAAGCACTTGTCTCACAACTGTGAGGATTGGAGTTCTGGTCCCCAGCACCAATGTAAAAGCCAGTCAGGTACGGTGACCGACCTGCAGTCCCAGCAGCTGGGAAGCAGAAATGGGGGACTCCTGGGACAAGCCAGTAGTTAGATTAGCCAAATCAGTGAACTCCAGGTTTAGCAAAACACCCTGTCTTAAATGAATAAGCGGAGAGAGATGGAGGCTGCCCTGCATCAAGCTGTGGCCTCTACATATGCACAAACTCCTGTACGCACACCAGAACACATGTGCCTCCACAAACATATATGTGCACAATAGAAGATAGCAAAGCTCATTGAGATGAACTAGATGTGGCAGAATGGCATTTTTTCATTCTGCTCAAAATACTATTTCATTTCAGGTTTCATATTGTCTTGACAAATGAGTATAAGAGATGAATGATGGAAGGTGACACAACATAGATTTAGGACATGTTGAAAGCACCGCTGAGTGTGATTACATTGCTGTAAATTACAATGAATGGTCTATGTTGACACTTATAGTCCATAGAAATACTCTCTTTAAGGCTGCAAAAGTGCTTATCCCTGATTAAGACATCTATTTCAAACCTCTGCTGCCAAAGGCTCAGGGATCCTTGCAGAAGAGCAAAAAAAGATTGTAAGAGCCAGAGGTGGTAGATGACCACAGGAAACAGAGTCTTCCAGACAGCTGGTCATTTACTCATATGAACTCACAATAATGGTGACAGCATGCACAAGTTCTATGCAAGCTCAAACCAGAAAAAGCCCTGCACAGACATGGGGAAATAGGTAAGAAATCCCAACCCAACCTAAGGAACTTTTGGTAATTGATGGCAACTTTTCTCCTGCTGTGAGGGGAAAGACACTGTCTTAAGGGATGGGACTCTTGGTGGGCTCAGTGGATGAACCCACATTGAAGGACATTGGGGACACAACTAATCAGACTCTATAGGCTGTGATCTATCTATCATCTATCTCTCTGTCTATCTATCTATCTATCTATCTATCTATCGTCTATTAACTATATGTCTGTCTATCATCTATCTACCTTTCTATCTATCTATCTATCTATCTATCTATCTATCTATCTATCTATCATCTATCTATCATCTATCATCTATCAATCATCTGTATCTATCTATACACATATGTTTCTGTGTGTTTATATTTGTCATTTGTTTTTCCTTATCATGTTTTG
>NW_008360311.1:6984499-6984951 GCF_000622305.1 Nannospalax galili
CTATCCATCCATCTATCAATCATCTATCACCTATTATCTATCTATATATCTATCATCTATCTATCATCAATCATCTATCACCTATCTATTATCTATCTATTTATCATCTATCTATCTACCATCATCTATCTATCTATTATCTATATCTATCTATCTATCATCAATCATCTATCACCTATTTATTATCTATCTATCTATCATCTATCGATCTATCTATCATCTATCTATCTATCATCTATCTATCTATCTATCTATCTATCTATCTACTGTCTATCATTTACCATCTATCTATTATCTATCTATCTATCATCAATCATCTACCACCTATCTATTATCTATTTATCTATCTATTATCTATCAATCTATCACCTATCTATCTATCATCTATCTATCATCTATCTATCTATCTATTGTCATCTATCTATCTATCTATCTATCTATCTATCTATCTA
>NW_008360311.1:6985524-6998854 GCF_000622305.1 Nannospalax galili
CATCATCTGAGTACCTTAAAATGGGTTCATTCAGTTACAAGTTAGACTGAATAACAAATATTATGATTATGAAGGCAAGCACTAGACATCTGCCACTCAGAGGCACAACAGCTCTTTGCTTGGCTGTGGTCAGTGAGTCTGATCTTTGAGCAGCTGGCACTTGATGTCCAGAGGGCATCAGATTTGCTTCTTGGGCATAAGTGCTGCTCTTTTCTGTTCAGCAGGTTTGATGGCATTTCCCTGTCTTTCTCCCCTGAGGTGGGATTTGGGATTTGAAGCAGTTCAGCTGTTGTGAATCCCAGCACTCTAACCTTGGGTGGGTTTTTGGCTGTCCAAGACTAGCAGCTCTAGGATATTTTGAAAGCGTATTTCCCATTTCTCACTTTTCTGGACATTAACTCTCCTCAGTAGGAAATTTGTTTCATGTTTCTTGGTAGACCGACCACACTGCCTCACCACATAGGTGGGCATTTGACTTGGCCTGGCCAGAGCATCCCATTAAAGAGATTAGTTCAGATACGAGCATATTGTCCAAGTCAAACTAATCCCCAAGACATTTTTTTTCTAGAGTTGCCAGAGAAACAGTGCCCTTTCCTCCTGGGATTTCTTGCTGTAAGGATGATGTTAGCCCAGAACTCTGCATGTCATTTTTGAAACACATGGAGAGGCTATCTGAGAAAAAAGACAATATAGAGGTGAGCCCAGGTAAGGAATGCACAGGAAATCACAAAAATGCATGGTAAACACTGATCCTGTGTGTAGGCTTCATGCCATGTTACAGTTACACCTCAATAAAGCAGTGGCCTGACTCTGAGCATCCATTTTTAAGCCAAGAACAGACCAGAGGTGCTAAGAACCTGTTCCTTCAGATTTTTCCAGGAACTCTGCTCTCAAGCAAGGACTTTGCTCATTCTTTATGGAAGCAGGATCTTCAGCATGAAATGGGGAAGCAGAAGTCAGACCCACCCTAATCTCTGAAAAGAATTTGGCCTTTGATCCCTAGACTTAGAATACCACACACACACACACACACACACACACACACACACACACACAAATAGCGGTTTCTCAATTTCTGTCATTGTTTGCAGTGAGAATGGTATGCTGTTTGCTTTGGTGCTTTGATCTGTAAAACATGCATACACACATTCACACATCATCTTGGGTGGAGGACAAGGAAGGGATTGAAGGTTTAACGTCATACGCCCAAGTCGAAGAGTAGCGCATGGTGCTGTGAGCTTGTTTACATTGCAAGCAGTAACTTTTGGTTACAAGGCCGGGTGAAAGTCTTTGTTCCAAGGATGTCCATATTGTAAGTCATTACATCGCCTGTGGATTCAGGTAGAGTTGAAGGTCGTCCTCTAGACTTTCCAGGTGTGGGAGCCAACTGAAGTCTATTATATAAACTAGTTTGAATAGTTGTCTGGCAATTTCAGTCCAAAGGATCTTTATTTTATACGTGCCCTAAGACTTTATTTTCCTAATCAAGAAAGGATGGTGAGATACTCTACACCACAGAGTAAGACTGAGGTAAAACTAAACCATGTATATAAACCACACAGCCCACAAGTCATCCACAATAAGTGGACCCTGATTCCAGCAGCAAACCAGCTCTCAGATTTCCTCCACAGAGCGTCTTCTCACTGAGGTTTCTCTGCCCATTTCTAGCAGATAGCAGTTGTATTTGCTTGATCCTGGATGGCTTCTGCCTTGCTTAGCTGGCCAAGGAACTCCATCCTGCTCTTGGAAGGCAAATATCCTTAAGAAGGAAAGGGCTCCATCCTGTAGTGCTCTGGAGTTGTGCAAGAACTCACCTAACGAAGACAGCAATTCTCATAAGAATTACCAAGAAGACCACATTGAAAGTGCAGATGAGCTGATTTTGGTCCTGATTCAGGAACATCTGGAGGAACAGCTGTGGAAGACAAGAACATGTTTATCTCTTCTGAAAAGAAAAGTGGTGACTAGGCAGGGTACTCAGGGAGTACCGCCCGGCAAAATAGAGGTCTGCTCCCATCCTCCAAATAGGGTGGAAAGGAATTGAATCAAAGCACAGCTTGTTTTTAAATCAAATAACTGATAGGGGAGAGAATTGAGGGGTCAGGAAAGAGCTGAAAGAGGTTAGGCCATTAGCCTGGCGCTTCCTAGTCATGGATGCTAGCAAGGACAGACAGCATCAATACCTGATCTCCGAATCTCCTCTACTGTCCAAACCCAACCTTCTTCCCTAGTACTGGAAGGTTAATCCCTTGGGTTTTTATTTTGGAGATGGTGTTTTTAATGACCTGAAAAAGTTACTATAATTTACTGTATCTCTCATGAGGAAATTTGCTTTTGATTTTCCCCTCTGCTTTGGCAGAATTGAGAAGATCCCACCATGTTTTTCTTCAAGAATGAATTCAGTAGCTTGGGCTTCAGTCTTACAAATTTATGATCATGTCTTTGAAAAGAATTTTGTTTTCTTCAGTGCTTGCTTCATAGTTCCTCAAACTAAGAAAAATACAACTTTAGCATTTATGACATTTGGGAAGAAAAGGGTACTGGTTACAGTTTTATGGTCAAAACTTCTATTATGATGTCCGTTCATTTTTATTCTTGTAGTTAAATTATGGAAGGCTTTCTTATAGAGCCTGATCATCCAGGGCGAGGCAGGTTCTGTCCTCGACACAGGGAGACTCTGGAAGAAGTCAGTACTAAATACTGATCAATGATGGAAAGAAGTTCAGGTGTATTTTTAAGAGGAAGAATAATCTTTGCAAAACATGGGTTTAGCTTTATAGGAACCCGTTTCTGGACAAACACGGATGAATGATTTAACAGCAGCAGGGTTTCCTTTATGTAAATACTGAACTGTGGGACTTAGAAAAACAAACTCAAAGAAAAACATGATTAATCAGCTTGAGTTTTTCCCTCCTCTCAACATTCTAAAAGAACAAACAGCTCAACATCAAGGGATGCTTTCAACAAGAACAACAGCAACTAGACAGAGTTTAGTGTTGCCCTTGAGAAAACGTTTCCATTTTAGAGGGTTTCTCTTAGCTCTCCTTTATCCTGATACACAATATCCCAGGAAGGAGCCAAATATCAATATAACGTCTTAATTACGTTTCCTTAAAGTATTGCCTGTACAGCTTCTAGTTGACCCAAAGGAGCTTTTAGAAAATGCCAAGAAGCCTTGTAGGTTGGGATCTCATATTAACTGGCTATGCCAAATCAAATAGCAATAAAGACATTTCTGAGTAATATAAGTCTGAAACGCTTTCACCTAAAAAAGGCAGAAAATTAGAATAATTTTTGTTCCTTGATTTAGCCCTGTACTTTTCTTCACTGAACATTCAGTGTAGCCAAAATCTGCACAAACAAAGCTGTTCCGAGTCACGTGGCTAGTCCCAGGCACCTGTGGGGTGGAGGGCCAGCACGGTTCAGCCAGAAGAAGAGAGGGTCGATTGGCTCCATTTCTCCGTGGCCAACCATTTTTTTCTTCTTCTGCAGAAAGTTTGGTTCCGATGAAAAACTGTTTATTGCAGTATTGAGATGGGAAGGACAGCTCTGGGCATCGAAAATATGATCTCTTATTTTCCTTCATATCATGGTTAATGCATTTAGATGCCTGCTGTTAATTTGTATCTGTGCTTGAGCATGTCTTACATGTCTTTAGTATCTGCAAAGGCTGCCTTTATCTGTAATTATTAGTGCCAAAGGTGTTTTCCACATTATTCTCATAAATAGGTATAATTGTATAGAGAAACCTCGAACAATTTCTCAACATAGTTCCTGTGTACTTATGACAAATCAAATCCATACTGAAAAAACTTCTCAATAAAAATAGTTTCTCAACAAGAGAAACTTTTATTGCCCTAGTAAAAGTTCCAGAGCCAAGATTATACAATCTAATATTAGCTGAGACAGGGAAACATATATATGCATTGGTAGACTCAGTTGAAAAAATAAGCATTCTAGGGGCTAGACAGATGGCTCAGGTGTCAAGAGCACTGGCTGCTCTTTCAGAGGACACAGGTTTGGTTTCCAGCACCCACATGGCTGCTAACCCCTGTACAGAACTGCAGTTTCTGGGGATCTGATGCCCTTTTCCAGCCTCCATGGGCACTGGATGTACATGATGCACTTGCCTACATATAGGCAAAATAGGAAATAAAAATAAATTTAAAAAAGAAGTATTCTAGTTGGCTGGTTTTCTATTATTTTTATGATTACTTTAAAAATTGAATCTTCACAACATTTAATAAGTGATCATTTGTCTGTTTTTAGAATTCTGTCAGTTGGCATATTCAGCGATTTGAGGATTTGTTGTAAACGTGATTTTGTAAATTGCTAAAGAAAAATCCTTTGGAGAATATAGTAAGCTACCATTTTTTTACATGTATGATCAAAGATAATAACATGCCGTGTCAAATAACTGGTTTCTTAAGAAATACGGTATGTGCATGTATGTATACTATCACCACAGTATGGCAAACAACGATGAAAGTTTCAAAAGTTGCTTCATTTACCATCTTCTCTCTTCACAAAATCGAAGTAGTTCATTTTCAGAACTTTCTGCTAAGCCAAACTCTATGTTTACAATGAAGGAGCCTAGGAAATTTCACCTCAAAATAATGCACCATGGTATGCTAATGATTTCAAATTAAAAGCCCTTAAAAGTCAGCAGATGCTGGAGGAGACTTTGTTTTGACAGACTTTTAACCTGCACAGGAGAACAGGGTTACCTCCTGTCTGCACCCTGACATCTCAGTCCCCATCTCTTAAGGTACCTAGATAGACTTGCACGAAGAGTCCCTTGGTCTCATTCAAACTCCTAAAGTAATCTTTCTATAAGCTTTCATTCGCGACCCCTAAAAATTGTCAAAATTGTCTAATTGCCTTTCTTTCCCTCTCCTGTACAAAAGGAGCACATCTACATCATGTTAAGCTGATGAGTAGTTACATGATGTAGTTGATGCCATGCTTCTAATAAATTTGTGAGTCTTTTATCCAACTAATTTAACTGTTTTCAGTTCATTCTAGAGAAACTTAGAAGGGAAGAGGGATGACCTTCCCTTTCCCCTGTATATTCAGATTCAAATTGTTTAAATCATATTATGAACTTATATAACTAATGCATGTGTATATATTAGTCAGCTTTCTGTTACTATGAAAAAAAATCACCTGAGATAAACAGCTTATAAGTAGAGAGGATTTATTTGGAAGTTCCAGTCAATGAGCATTTGGCTTGGGCCTGCAGCAGCACAGCCGTAGTGGTGGGAGCATGTGGGATGGAGGCCTGTCTGTCTGTCCATGTCAAACTGCCTGGGAAGGGGGGGGCAGAGAGAGAGAGAGAGAGAGAGAGAGAGAGAGAGAGAGAGAGAAGTGGGAGAGGAGGAAGGGGAGGAGAGAGGAGAGAGAGAGAGAGAGAGAGGAAACAGGAGAGAATGAGAGAAGAGAGGAGAGAGAGAACCAGGGTCCCAACATCTCCTTCATGGACATGTCTTCAAATGCCTCCTGGAAGACCCTACACTCGGCAGTTCCCACCGCCCCTTCATTTCACCATGGGCCGGGGACCAAGCCTGTAACACGTGGACCTGTGGGGGAGGTACATTCAAGATCTGAACAGTGGCAGTATGTGTTTACTGTATGCCGTGTTTGGGGCACTCTCACAGTTACCTGCACCACAAGCTGCTGTGTTTCACATTGGTTTTTCAGAATTGTTACCCCTCCAGGACATCTAATATTCATTTATAACTGTGGAAAGGAAGTGTAGATTTAGAAATAGTTTCTTTTTAGCTAGAAACCAATTCTCATTTTTTGTTTCTTAACTATAAATCTTACATATTTGATCATAAAAATGAAGTATTGTTTGACGAATAGGAAGTTTGGTGTTGGATGATAAATATTTTATGAACTTCTGGCACTAATTGAATCCAGCCTGCCCTGTTTGCTTTACTGTTGCTGTGATAAAACACTGACCAAAAGCAATTCAAAGAAGAAAGCATTTACTTTAGCTTCTGGGTTAGAGTCTTTTATTGAGGGGAGCCACGGCAGGAGCTCAAGGCAGGAGCTTGGAGCAGAAACCACAGAGGGTTGCTGCTTACTGGTTCCCTCCCCCGGCTTGCTCAACCACCTTCCTTACACAGTGCAGACCTCCCTTCCTAGGAATGGCATTGCCCACAGGACTGAGCTCTCCCATATCAAGTAGCAAGTAAGAAATGCCTCAGAGACATGGCCACTGGCTAACGTGACCTGAGATATTCTTATTTGAGGTTTCCCCTCCTCCTAGGGGTCTAAAGTTTGTGTCAAGTTGACAAAAACTAACTAGTACAAAGCCCTGAATGTGAAATCCACCGAAGTTGTATCTATCCCATCCTGCCTGCTCTGGTGTATGCTGAAGGGTTTCCTGTCAGTTACCTGCTTCTTGAGTTTTCATACTATATGGTATCAAAAGAGAACTTAACTAACCAGGAACATACTCTGTTCCTAGCCTTAGTCATCCGTGGAGTTTGATTATTAGCAGGTTTTTCTCCTCAGCTTTGAATGATCATGAATTAAACATTGTGCCACTTTGCTTGTTTCCCTCCTTTAATTCTTCAGGGAACCTCGCAGAGGAGGTCCCACTTCACTATGTAGAAACGTGCCCCAGAGATTGGCATCCCATAACTTTGTTTGGCTCTGTATCAGACCTGGCCCATTCTTAATCTGCCGTCTTATACAACCCAGGACCACTTGCCCAGGGGTGGGGCCACCCACAGTGGGCTCGCATATTACTCAACAAACAAGAAAATGACACAGGGGCCCATTCAAGAGAGGAAATTCCCCAGGTGAGGGTCCCTCTTGTCACGTGTGTCAAATTGACAACTGAAGTTATCCAACATATATCATTAATAAAAATTAACTCATTGTGAATCACAGACCTCAGTGAAAGAGCAAAACTGTGAAACTTCTGAAGGAAATACATGCTTGATCTGAGTTGGGCAAAGTGTCCTTAGCTGTGACATCAAATGCAAAATGACAGAAGCAAAATATAAATTGAGCTTCATCAGAACTCAAAGTTTGTGATTCATTTCTTTCTGCAGTAGGAAGACGTCAATAAAAAGATGATGCCTGGGCAAAGTACTGAGAATGACATGGAGTACTCGGCCCTCAGTGAGACACCTATACCAGCACCCCCTTCACACACCAAGGCTCAGGAACATCTTGGAAGAGGTCATGTAAAGAATGTAAGAGCTGGGAGGTGGGGAGGAGCCCCACTGCTGGAAAAAGGGTAAATCTTTCAAGAATCAACTGATGGAAGTATGAAAGTATGATCAAGGTCTCCTCCTTAGCTCGCAGCTAAGTCTAATTGTAAATGCAACTGCAAATTCCTTTAAAACAATCTCATAACCTTCTGCATTTACATACTGAGAATTTCCATGATGATTAATCTCTCTGCTTGGTTGTGTTTACACCATTTAAAAATCTCCCTAAGTCAAAGCGTCACGGTAATCACTCCCGTGTCATCGGCCCCTCTCTGTGACCAGCCTCAGAGGGTGGCATGCTTTCACATTTGAAGTTCTTTAATTCTAACTAGTGCGAAATCTTTATACTGAATAGAGACTTTATGTGTATTTCATAATACAAGAAACACTTCACGTAATTATGGCACATATTTATCAATAACTTCTCAAGAATGAGCACACCCAGGATAACAGAAAACCAGACAGTGCCGTTAACCTCTTGTGGAGCGGCCTTACTAGGAAATAATTTTTGAACTTATTATGTGGTTTTACTAAGGATTTATTGAATATTCACAATGAATCACTGTGCTGATTACTTTTAACATCAACTTGACATGACCTAGAATGCCTGGAAAGAGTTCCAATTGAGGTATTGTCTAGATCAGGTTGGCCTGTGGACAAATTCCAGACTGTTAATTGGATGGGAAGACCCACTGTAAATGTGGACGTCACCATTTTGTGGCCTGTGCCTGAGTTCCCTAAGAGTGAAGAAAGCTAGCTGAGCCCGAGCCACACTGGCCATGTGGGTGCCTTCCTCTCTTGCTGCTCTGGACGGTGGATATGGTGGATATGCAGTAACTTGCTTCTTGACTTCCCTGAAATGATGAACCGCACCTTGGAATTGTAAGCCAAATAAGCTCTTTCTCCCCTAAGTGACTTTCGGTTAGGATGTTTTTGACCCACAACAACAGAAAAGTAACCGGGACAGTCATCAGTTTGATTTACTCTCTACAGGAAACAGCGTTAGATTACAGGTTACGGGGAGAGGAGCAAGCAAAAGTTAAGACTACAAGCAATACTGTACATGCACTCAATCACATTAGTCATTTTCAAAACCTTGTCAAAGGACAGGGAAACACTTTTATATAAAACCTGACGTCACAAATGGTAAGCATGACGCATACTTCATAGTAGGCTGGCATTAAGTAGTCAACAACCTTCAGTACGTCCTGTGACTGGCAGAAGGGGTAAGTGAAACCTTGTGGAGGTGAAACATTAAGTTCTCTTGCTACTGAGTTCAGCTTTGATGGTTTTGAATGGGGTTGATTGAGAAGCAATCAGGTGAATAAATGTTTAATTTGCAAGTGCTCCCTCTTTCTTCCCTTGCTTTATCATCAAGGCATCTGGTTTTTGCTATGTAGAAATATGTGTATATAGAAATAGTTATTGTCAACATTTTCTTGCAGTTCACAGTCCATCTAATTTGGACCCCAGACTTTGGCTATTCTATAGGAGGATGGATCTGACTATACATAAGACATTTATCTTCCTCTCCTACACATTAATCATATTTGAAAATTAAATGAAATCTGTGGTTTTAATATACTAAAAGCATTAACTAGTTTGTGAACCAACATGGGCTGAAATGGCAGGTCTTATTTCTGGGCAATAGGGTGACTGGGCACAGAAGCTCGCTAGACCTCCCATGCTGGTCCTGAACTTGCAATCCCCCTGCCTCAACCTCCTAGGTATGGGGCTAGGTCTCTGTCTAAGTAGCCATTCATTGATGAGGGGACTGTGGGAAACTGTTTTACTACTTTAGTGCAGATTCCCTTATTTGTAGACCTGGGGCGATTTGGCCAGGTAACATTTAAAAATAGTATAATATTTTTATTAATTCTTTGAGAATTTCATACATGCATGTAATGTATTTTGAGTACGTTTATCCTCCATCCACCCCCTAACTTCCCACATCCTTCTAACTTCCTGTTGTCTTCCCTTTCCCCCACACAGACCAGTTTGTGCTGCCTCTATATACTCACGGGTTTGAGATCATCACTGGAGCTACCAGGAGGCATATCCTTAAAGAAATCGGACTCTCCCCACCCAACAGCCATCAACTGTCAATAGTGCCTCAGTTAGGAGTTTGGGCTCTTGAGTGCTTCCCACTTCCGGCTAGGCTTCATCTTGTACAGGTCCGATGCAGACAACCACAGCTGCTGTGAGCTCATCAGTGTGGTGTCCTGTCACAACAAGAAGACACTTTCACTTCGTTCTTCCCCCAAACTGGCTCTTAAATCCTTCTGTCTCCTCTTCTACAGTGGTTCCTGGGCCTTTGATGGAGGGAGTGTGACACAGATTTCCTATCTGTGACTGAACACTCCACGACACGTATTCTCTGCACTTTGACCAGTTGTGAGTGCTGTCCATTGCACAAAGAAACTTGCCTGATAAAGTCTGAGAACTGTACTAACCCATGGCTATAGTGATACAAATTCAGAGGGCAGTTGGATAATATGTCTATTCACCCTAGCAGCCTACACAGTACCTTCCAGTACTTTGGAAGCTTCTTGGTCAGTACCAGTTGATTTTGCCATGTCCTAGGACCAAAGTATTTGGTGTCTTCATCAATAGGGTCTTGCCATCAAGTTCTGGCAGGCCACCAAGAGCAATGGCAGTAGCCTGTATCTCAGGGATACTTCACCTCACCAACTCAAGAAGCGGTATCCCTTACCTGGCCAGGTAACTTCTAGGCCTTCTACCAGTGTTGTGATTATACATCTCTGAACAATTCTGGAATGTGTCCTCTGTAAGTACTATGGACAATGTGAATGTATTCTACATTATCTTCACCTTTGTAGAATATGTGGTCTAATCACAATAGGATGATGATGTCATCAACTATTAGAGAAAACTATGTAACCACCAAACTGCTCCATCTCTAATCCCATCTTGTTTATTTCTTATGATCTTTGCCTCCCTCTTCTTTGCAGAACTTCTGTGCCTTCTAAGACATCATAGTCTTGGTTTTCCTCCTGCCTTATGACAAGCACCTTCTCAAACTCTCTGCCATCCATTTTCTTCGCTACGTTTGTGTCGCGTTTACCTCTGTCTTCTGTCTTTGTGTGTCTATGAGCTGGTTGAACTTTCTCAGTGTTTATCTGTGTTCTACTCCCTCTACATCTCTGCTTTTAACTGAGACATTTCATCTGACCTCTGGTTTATATTTCTATTATATTACTACCCATCTGATCGCTTTGCTTGGATAGTTCATGGAAGCTTTAATTTTATCATATCTTAGAGAAAACTGATTTCCCTCCCTTCATCACCCTCAGCCCCCTCATTAAAAAGCAAGAGCAGAGTTTTCCACTTATCTATTGAGGCCTTAGTAATTTTCCTATCAGTTTTCTCTGATTTTTTTTCTTTTTTATTTATTTATACACCCACTTCCCAGGTAGCACCCTCCCATAGCCTCCCTCCCCCAACTAGAGCCCTTATACTCTGATATCCCTGCTACTGTCTGCTGTGTTGTTGGCACCCCCAGCCATTTTCCCACTACTTGCCCTTCTGGTGAATCTAGTCAGCCTATCTGACTTTGTTTTAGGAGAGTCAGCTGTTCTTCATCTAGCGGTAATCAGTTGTCTATATTCCTTTGGATAAGATTGGGGTCTGCTGTTCATTTTCCCAGTTCTATGCTGGGTTACTATCTGGGAATCCCTTTGGCTACCCTGGCCATCAACTCAAAAGAAGGTATCACTTGTCTGGCATTGTTGCTTGTTATGTAGCCTTTAGCTATACATATGGACTCTTATGAAATTATGTTGGCCCATTTAATCTTTGGTTATACTTTTCTTTGGGATGTTGGTCCAGATAAAACCGATTTATTTTTACTATTAAGGTCGTTTGAGGATCTGTTCCTCAGGGGTCACATGGGCTTGGGAAGAGCTCTCCGTATCCAGAGAGCTTCATCTTTGTGTATGGTTGTGTGTATATATGTGTGAGTTTTTATGTGTAACTGATGTGATTCTTAATCTTTCTTTTTTCAAATTTTTTAAATTTTATTTTTAATTTTCCCAGTTAATTATTTATTTAATAACCACATACTTAGAAGAAGCATTTCATTATAACAGCACTAACCTATTCAATAACAACTTTTCTGAGCTAAGATGCATCTTTTTCAAAATTGGCTGTAAATTTTTAGCTTTACAGTTGAATTATTATAGTTATACTGTATTGTACTCAGTATAAACCCTATAAGACATAAAATTAAATGAGGTTTTAAACTTTAAAAAGATCTCCATTTCATTATTAAAATACACAGTTTCATACAGAAAAATTCATTTTCAATGCAATTGACATTAAGACGTTTGCACATGCGTTTCTAATCTCTATATATCTGATTATAATCAGATATATAGAGGTAGTATATAGACTAGTCCCAGTCTTTGACTCTCCTTACAAAGTCACTAATGTCTCCACTCTCATGGCGTCATATAATCATAGTCAGCTCTCAAAGGCCCACCTTCGAATATTATTAACATACAAATTTGGGCATTAAATTTTCAACACAAGATTTTGGGGGAAACACATTGAAACCAGGAACATGACAAGAAGGAAGCAAACCCGCTGATACAGATTTCTAGTGCCAGGCCTGCCTTTCTCAACATTTTTACTCCTTTCAGGGTCATTGGTCGCAGGAGGTAGAGTTATGAATGGCAGGAAGCTGGGGTGTGTAGGGGCTGGGCTGCCCTTAGGGGAAGCTCTTTAATGTCCTGCAGTTGAAGGTAGTTGTTAGCTATACAATCAAACAAGTCAGATAAATATTTAAATATTTAGTTCTAACATCAGACCTGGAAACACACAGCCATTTGCCAAGCTTTTGATGCAGGGCCAACCTTTTTCTTTGCCTTTGGGTCTGGTGGCCAGGTTTTGTGGTATCGCTCCTATCTCTAGTTTGCTTCCATAAAGTGAAGTGATTCTTCAGAAAAACTCATGAAGTTTCTGAGTCTAGAACCTTCTATGATTTGTTTTTATAATCTGCCCCTACTCTTTTCTAGATATCACCTCTGTACCTTGCTTGAAAGCACTTTTGTGGTGAATGTAGGGACTGGCCTTTGTTATTTTTCCCGAGTTTTCATAAGAACAGCAGCACTTTCACAGTGATTTTTGTCTGGTTGGTTAGTTGGGGTGTGCTTTTGTGTGTGAATGTGTGTGTTTTCAGTGCTGGGGATCTAACCCATAGTAGATAAACACTCTACCACTGAGCTAAGTTCTTAGCTCTTATTTTTTGGAGACTGTCTCACTATGTAGCCGAAGGTGGTCTTGAATTCAAGATCCCTCTGCCTCCACCTCCTAAGTGCTGAGATTTTAGATCACTGTGCCCAACTTCACATTGATTTGTTCGACTATGGTTGGCTTTGCTTGGAAACATGGAGGAAGTGATTCCTCTGTGTTGACCCTCCTCTTTGTAGACTGGACACTGGTTCAAGTCATTCTGGTGGGGTCTCCTTGGCTTCCTTGATCAGGAGGACAGGTGACCCATCACAATTACAGGACATTTAGAGAGATGCTCATAGTTCCCTGGAACTAGTCGACCTAGGAGGGCAAGGAACAAAAACTGTCCTTTATGTCCCTCTGACCAAATTAAAGCATGTCTGTTAAACATCCAAGAAGGTTAGTTCCACCAGCCTGGTACTTTTAATTACCATATGCCATGTAGATAGAACTTGAGCAAAGACCAAATGGTTTCAGATAAACCTGGCCTAGGCATGTTACATTCTTTGATCTGGTTGTATGTGTAATTTGTCATGTATAATATGGTTATACATATAATTGTATGTATAATATGGTTCCCTCTGGTTTTCTAAAACGAGCTAGGCATTGTTTATCTCTCACATTGTCTAATCCTTCCACCATGGTTTCCCCATTTTAGGTGCCCCCATTTTTTCCATTTCTCCCTTAATAATACCCTTCTCCTATCGTCCTACCTCTCTTCAGCTCCTTCTTTCCCTTTATCCCCTAGGTTCCTTGTATAAACTTCCCTCCCACCTCTCCTTAAAATAACCCCATTTTAATCCATATCTCCCTTATTAATGCCTGTTTCCTACTGTTCTTCTCTTTCA
>NW_008360311.1:6999329-7001140 GCF_000622305.1 Nannospalax galili
TCTTAGCTATTGTGAAAAGAGCAGCAACAAACATGGATGTACAAGTGTCTCTGCAATAGGACGAGTTCTTTGGGTATATGCCAAGGAGTGGTATAACTGGAACAAATGGTAGGTTCATTTGTAGTTTTTTAAGAGTTCTCCACACTGCTTTCAATAGGGGTTGAACAAGTTTGCAGCCCCACCAGCAGTGGATGAGTGTTCCCCTTTCCCAAAATCCTCTCCAACATTTGGTATCATTTGTTTTCTTGATCTTAGCCAGTCTGACTGGGGTAAGGTGAAATCTTAGTGTTGTTGTAATTTTCATTTCCCTAATTATTAGTGATGTTCCACATCTTTTAAGATGTTTCATAGCCATCTTTACTTCTTCTGTTGAGAACTTACTGTTCAGCTCCTTAGTCCATCTTTTAACTGGGTTGCTTCTTGGCTTGGTTCTCTGTTTTTTGCGTTTGTTATAAATTCTGATTATTAAACCTCTGTTGGATGTGTCGTTGTTGTAATTTTCATTTCCCTAATTATTAGTGATGTTCCACATCTTTTAAGATGTTTCATAGCCATCTTTACTTCTTCTGTTGAGAACTTACTGTTCAGCTCCTTAGTCCATCTTTTAACTGGGTTGCTTCTTGGCTTGGTTCTCTGTTTTTTGCGTTTGTTATAAATTCTGATTATTAAACCTCTGTTGGATGTGTCGCTGGTGAAGGTTTTCTCCCATTCTCTGGGTTTTCTGTTTGCTTCCTTTGTTGTCTCCTTCGATGTGCAGAAGCTTTTTAGTTTAATGAGGTCCCATTTGTTAATTCTTACCCTTGTTTCCTAGGCTATTGATGTCCGGTTTAGAAAGTCCTTTCCTACACCCATTATCTTGTAGGTTTTGCCCAATGTTTTCTTCTAACATTTTCAGAGTTTCAGGCTTTACATTGAGGTCTTTGATCCAATTGGATTTGACTTTTGTGTAAGGTGAAAGATAGTTGTTTATTTTCATTCTTCTATAGGTGGAGATCCGATTTTGCCAGCACCACTTGCTGAACATGCTGTCTTTCCTCCACTGAATGTTCTTGGCCCCTTGTCAAATATCAGGTGGCTGAAATTGCATGTACGCATATTTGGGTCTTCAATTTTGTTCCATTGATTTATTGGTCTATTTTTGTGCCAGTACCATGTTGTTTTTATGACTATAGCTCTGTAATATAGCTTAAAATATGGCATAGTAATGGCATTGCTCTTAGTGCTCAGAGTTATTTTGGCTATCTGAGGTCTTTTGTGCTTCCAAATGAATCTTAGAATAGTTTTTTCCAATTCTGTGAAAAATGTCATGGGGATTTTGATTGGCATTGCATTGAATCTATAAATGACTTTTGGTAGGATGGTCATTTTCACAATATTAATTCCTCTAATCCATGAGCATGGGAGGTCCTTCTGTCTTCTGATGTCTTCCCCAATCTCTTTCTTTATAGATTTAAATTTTTCATTGTAGAGCTCTTTAATGTCTTTGGTCAGGTTTACTCCGAGATATTTTATATTTTTGCAGCTGTTGTGAACGATAGAATTCTGCTGTAAATCCATCTGGTCCCGGGCTTTTTTCAGTGGAGAGGTTTTGTATTACTGTTTCAATTTCTTTTTGTGTTGTGGGTTTGTTTAAGCTGTTAATCTCTTCTTGGTTTAGTTTTTGTGGTTCCCATGCCTTTACATATCCGTCCATTTCTTTGAGGTTTTCAAATTTAATAGAGTATAAGTTTTTGAAGTAGTCCCTTATAATAGTCCGGATTTTTGGCAGTATCTGTTGTGATGGTTTCCCTTTCATCTCTGACTCTGTTGAT
>NW_008360311.1:7003673-7046322 GCF_000622305.1 Nannospalax galili
GAATTCATTCAGAAGTTTATCCCTATCTTCCTTCAGTTCTTTGATTTCTTTGTTTGTGTGTTCTTTAAATTCACTGAATTCTTTTATCATGTTTATAATTGTTCTTTTGAGTTCCATGTCCCTCTTTATCTCTAAGGGTTCTCATTGTGCTCCTCTAGAGGGCTATTGGTATTTGGTGGGGATATGTTATTTTGGTTTTTCTTGTTATTATTTTTTCTCTGTGATTTTGATTTGTGCATTTCTTTTGTAGTTCCTGATTCTTGTGTGAGACTCAGGCCTTCAAGTTTAGGTCTGCTTCTTTTTGTGAACTTTATGTGTCTTTGTTATTTACTTTTTGGGCATGAAAGGGTGGTTCCTCTAAACTTCCAGTTCTCTCTTTTGATTTTATATTGGAGTGGCCAGATTGCTTTTGTCTTCAGGAGTTCCCACAGAGGCCCAAGTCCGAGTAGGATCGGATGCTCTCAGGCATTCTCCTAAGGTTTTGATCCCTCCAGGATAGATTTTGGCTTCAGGAATTTGGGGGTTGGACTGACCTGGGAGCCAGGCCTGGGAAAGATGCTGGTCTAGGGCAGCTGGTGGCCGTGCCACCCAGAGATGCAAAGGAAGATGGGGGCAGGAGGAAGCCCCAAGGGCCCCTCGGGACTGCACTGAGGAGCTGGGTTGGTCTGGATGCAAAGGACCAGGAAGAGGAAAGGTCAGCCCAGGCGTCCGGGAAAGAGGCTGTAGGGTTGTGCAGACCCAGGGAGGCAGAGGGAGGTGAGGGCGGGGCCAGGCCCAGAGTGCCTCTGGGGACCAGACAAGGAACTGAGTTAGTCTGGATGCACAGGATCAGGAAGAAGTGGCGGTTCCCCAGGTGTCTGGGGCGCCAAGACAAGGAATGGGACAGGACCCAGGGTAGGAGGAGACACTGGCGGGTGAGATCGTGATTCTTAATCTTTCAATAAAATTCTGTTTGACTCTTGTTGTCTGTTGGTCTGAGATTTTTCCTGCCCTTTAATTCTTTGATTGGCTGAGGAAATGAACCCAGCAATACTCCCAACCTGATAAGGATGCCAAGGGCAGTACTAATGAATGCAGGAGGGTCCAGTCCACTGTGGGTGGTGCCATCCCTGGGTAGTCCGCCTGGGCTATGTAAGAAAGATAACTGAACAAGCTAGTAAGCAGCATTTCTCCAGGTTTCTGCTTCAGCTCCAGATTTCTGCCTTGAGCTCTTGCCCCAGATCTCCTCAGTGATGGACTGTGACCTGTAAACCCTTTCCTTCACAAGCTGGTTTTCGTAAAGGTTTATCGCATCAACAAAAGGCAAACTAGGATAGATGTCCAAAACTTTTTGTGTTGGGTGATGCTTCCGAACTCTCAGTGTATAGAATTTTCGGGGAACATTTAAGGTAGGAAGACTAGGCATGCTGTTTGCTTGGTTGTGCATAGTAAGCCATTTTTCATGTGATATTTTCAATTTGTAATGGATTTATTGGGGCATAATCTCATCCTAAGCTGTTGAGCATCTGTAAGGGGAATTTTTTGTGTATGAAAACCAAAGCATCACAGTATCACAGTTGGGAGGCAGCTTTGAAGTTTGAGAAGGCTGCTCTAGATAATGGTTTGCAGTTTCGTTTAAATTATGAGGGAACAGAGATCTTTGTCAAACGCAATGTCTGAAGACAGCAGTCATAATGAGAGCAAAACATAAGCCTGGCGTAGTTGGCTCAGTATTGGTGGATGTCACCCTAGCTTTCTAGAAGGATCTAGCATCACTTGATGACTTTCACCTCTGCACAGAACCCAGTGATCACACACTGATGCAGCCCAGCACCACCCTGTTACTCCAGGTAGCCTGGCAGATCAGAGGTCCCCACATTAACAATGTGGAGTTTCAATGTGAAATCCTTTCTAAATAAGATAAATAGGTTGATTTGAGATTATCACCAATTTTATCTAGCATTTTAAGTTTGACATTTAACTATGAAATTGCTATTTCCTGATTTGGTGTCTGAATAAGTGTTTTGACCTTGGCTAACCTGAGCAGTGTCAGCTGGCAATACGGGCAGTTCCGGATTCAGTCCCACTTAATTCATGCAAAATAAATGTACTATTTTCTTTATTGTTTAATTTCAAAGAATTAATTTAGAGTAACTTTTCATAGGTCTGTGTAATCTTCTAGAAAAGAAAAGCAACATCTCTGAAGTACATAATGTTGTAGGGAAGAAAAAAAACATTATCTATGCCTGTTAGCTTCCGTTGTCAGCTTGACACCTGGGAAGAGGGATCCTCAACTGGGGAAATTTCTACTGAATTGACCGGTGGGCTTGTCTGGGAGGCATTTCTTGATTGTTGAGTGATGTGGTGGTGCCACCCATGAGCAAGTTGTCCTAGATTGTATGAGAAAGCAGGTAAAAGCAACATCTCTGAAGTACATAATGTTGTAGGGAAGAAAAAAAAACATTATCTATGCCTGTTAGCTTCCGTTGTCAGCTTGACACCTGGGAAGAGGGATCCTCAACTGGGGAAATTTCTACTGAATTGACCGGTGGGCTTGTCTGGGAGGCATTTCTTGATTGTTGAGTGATGTGGTGGTGCCACCCATGAGCAAGTGGTCCTAGATTGTATGAGAAAGCAGGTTGAGGGGTTCATCAGCTAAGAGCGCTGGCTGCTCTTGCAGAGGTGGTTTTGGTTGCAGTGTTTTATCACAGCAATAGAAAGCAAACTAGGACAGGATCCTTGCCTTCTTCCCATAAGTTAACTGGCTGTTCCTTTGCAACACAAAGGTCAAAAGAAAATGTAATTCATGTATGTTTGACATGACAAGGAACTTTCATAAGGAAGCTAAAATGTGGAGAAACAGCTCAATCTGAGTGGCTTTTGTAGTAGGCTTGACGGGGGAGGGGAGTTGTGGAGAAATAGGATAGAAATTAAAGAGTAATAATTGGGAGGCCTTTCTGTGGGCCCCCCCTCAGGTAGCAGTCCTAGGACCAGCTTTTGAGAATTTCAGAAAATCCTTTTAGCTTTGATTAGGAGAAGGCGGGGTGCCTTTTTACGTGTTTCATAGGAGAAAGGGGAGGTGCCTTCTCTCAAATTCTTTCACTATAAAATATTGTGCCAAGGAGCCACAGTTTGGGGTAGTATTAACATGTCCAGAACCCCACCAGTCTATCGCCACATGACTATTCTGCCACAGAAAATAAGATGATTTTGTTCAAATTAAAACTATATAAGCTGGGCCTAGGGAGATGTCTTGGCCAGTCAAATGACTGCTATGTAAGCATGAGGATATGAATTTGGATCCCTAGAACCCATGTAACAAAGCTAGATTTGGAGTCCCAGTGCTCAGGAGGTGGAGAGAGGAGGATCTCTGGGGCTGCTGGGCAGCCCAGCCTCAGCAAATCAGTAAGCTCCAGGTTCAGGGAGAGACCATGTCTCAAAAAAAAAAAAAAATACAAATAAAAATAAAGGTGGTGAGTGGTAGAGGAAGACACCTGGTCAACCTCCGGCCTCCACATGCACACACACACACAAAACCTAATAAGATTAGAAAATATTTAATGCAAAACCCATATAAGAAGCCATCTAAGAAATTAAAAGACACAAAAAACCAAGCCTGAGATTTATAGAATAGATGTCGCTCTTGGCGTTGTTGCATTCTACGTCTTTATCTTTGATTTCAAACTATCCTAACTCAAATTAAATAACATAACACCAGAAAACATTTCCCATAGTGTTGGTGAACTTTGATAAGAATGTATGTAGGATGTTGGAACATACAGGAAAGGAAGGGAAAAAGGCCAGTGAGTGAGTGGATTGGCCAGACCACTGATGTTAAGATGTAAGGAGGAAACGAGTGACTTTGCAAATGACTGGGGAGCCGGTCTGTTCAGTAAGGTACCAGCTCACCTCTACTTCCTCGAAATAACTCCCCTGCTTCAGAGAGAAATGTTGAGCTGAGACTGAGCTTGTTTTGTTTATCGTTGTCATCTGAACTTCCTCTTCTAACCCTGCAGGCCAAATTAAATGGCCTCGTAGGAACTGTCAGCTTCTGTTTAAGAAGCTAATTAAAATAGCTGCCACTTACTGAGTCTCGCCTTTTATTGTTTTAATTTTTACAGTAATTCTGCAAGTTAAATGCTGTCAGTCATATCAGGTCTTTACTACCCACTTCATAGATTAAAGAGTCGTTGGTTCTTTAATAATTATTGTTGTTATTATATTATTATTAATTGTTTTGTGATAGGGTCCCATGTAGCCCAAGATGGCCTCAGACTTGCTATGAAGCTGAGGCAAGTGTTGAACTCTCTTGATCGTCCTGCCTTCACCTGAGCTATGATCTTTGATCAAGCCCAGGTCTGGTCACTTCCAAACAATAATGCAATTTGCACTCCATTTCAGGTTTTTAAATATAATCTTTTCATTAATTCTTTGAGAATTTCACATATGCATATAATATATTTTGATCATATTCAGCCCTTACCTCCTCATTCCCTCCCAAACTTATATCCTGTACTTTTTAAAAAATAACCCACCAAGTGTAGTTTGTGCTGCCCATATACTTATGGGGCTGGGGCCATGCACTGGAATGGGGGGACCTATCAAGGGGCACACTCTGGGTTTTTTGTTTTAAATTGTTTCCCATCTAGGACTTAGCTTTGCCAGCACAGATGAGAGTTCATCTTTTTATTAAGGGTGAGGGTGGAAAAGAAAGAGTTATTACCAAGGAATGGCACTTTGCAGGTCTTAACATCTCTGATTTAGGAAAGAATGAGATAATGTAGCTCAGTATTCCACCTACCTCCGGCAAGAGGAAGATCAGAAAGCTGGAAAATTTGACATGCCTTTGATGTGATAAATGCTAAATAGGGCTGCACCGGAAGAAAATTCTTTGGAAGAAGACCTTGAGAACAGCTATTTTTGCAGGTGTTTTTAGAGCAAGAAATCTGCTCACTCTGTGGTTCCAACATTTTGGGGGTGGATGTCACTAGGGAAAAATTTATAATTTTATTTATTCTCAATTATTTTACATTTTACAAGGAAAAAAACCAGGAAGAGCCAGGAGCACACAGTTGATTATTTTGATCAAGTGTTGGTGTTACTCATTATGATGCAAAGTCAATTTGGATCTTACAGATTCATTTGTCAAAAAGCTTTGAAATATGGCACACTGGTAATTACAGTTCAAGCAATTACGTTTGGTTCTTGATTAAGAAAAAAAAATGAGTGGTGCCCACTAATTGGAATTTTGGCAACTCTTAATTCAAATGCATAGCTGCTTGCCTGATAAGTTCAAGGAGGTTTGATGTTAGTGTTCACCTGTTGCAGGTGCTTGAAAAGTCCAGATCTTCCCAGTGCTAAAGGAAGATAAATAGTGCTTTGCCATTCATCTACAAAATGAAATTCTGAGAAAAAGTTAGGGGTTCAAGAAGGATAATGTTGATTCTTCAGGACTCCTGAAAAGCTAGAGAGAGGATCCATATCAATAGGCTTTCGGAGCGTTGGGATATAGTTTTGCATTTAGCTAAGATTCGAGCTACATGTCATGTTTCCCCAGATAACAACTGGGGTCAAGTTCAGAGTCATTTCCAGACCTTTCGCAAGGCCCTGCCAGCCTCTGAGCCTTCCCTCAGGATCTGAGAGAAACATTATGCATACTGGGATGGCTTGGGTCTGTTAAGTAAGGCTCACTTTAGAGCTGTGGGTTAATTTCAATTAAGCGTGCAAGAATGCTCCGAGAAACTTTCTTGTAGGGGCTACGGCTCCCTTTCACGGATGGGTTTTTTTCTACCCTTTTAGGGCAATTCATTAGCCAATTCACCACATTTATTTTAAGTAACCAATTAATTCTTTGAGAAGCAATGATTAATATGCAGATTCTACCATCAGGAGCATCTTGGGAGGACTGCATTAAATTGAAAACACACAGCCTTTCAGAAATTAAAAAAAGATATTGTTTTTCCATTTCAGAGTTTTTTAAATGATGTGATTTCACCCTATAGTTCCTTGCCTTGAGCTATAGAAACAAGTGGCCAGACTGGTCTTAAATGCATTATGTCAGGATACTAATAGGAGATTGAATATGATAGTCATATCGACAAAAGACCTGATGTGGCAAATAACAATATACATAAATATGAGTTCATAACAGAATAATTACATCAATAAATACATAACTTCCATTACCATTTCCTTGCCAGAAATGTTCCCAGGGAAATAAAGAGCTAAGAGGTCGTTTTGAAAACATTACCAAACAGGCAATGTCTTTACTTATGCTTGTAAATTCCATTCCAGTTAGGATTGAAATGGTTTTTCCTGACGGATCACATTAGGGAGCCAGGACTATTAGCAGTAAAACACCTTTAACATGGGTTCTCAGGCTCAGGAAGGGCTTTTTATCTATAGTTGCTCTTCGAAGCACTTATGCCATTTGAACTTCTCCCTGGTTCCATGACATTAAGACCGTCATTAGTGTTTTTTTGTGATGAGGAGTTACACGAAATGTGCTCCATTTGAGGCTGCCCAGCCTGCAGTGCCAGACTTGAGCCTTAGCCTGTAACACAAAAGGACCTCCCTCTTCATCCCTGGGCCATCTCTAAGGCAACTCCAGAAAGCACCATAGATTAGGCAGTTGGCTGGGTGGACTTGTCTGGTGACAGAATCATCATCACTGTAATTCTATTGTCATTCTAAGTATGTAGTCAGACTAATAGGAACCTAGGCCAGTGAGATGGCTCAGTAGGCAAAGCCCTTGCCCTGAAAGCCTGGTGACCTGAGTTGGAGCCCCACAACACACATGAAGGTAGAGAACCTACTCCGCAAAGTTGTCTTCTGACCTCCGTGTGTACACTATGGCACACATGCTCCCCCTCCACATCGCGTACACACACAATAATAGATGAATTTTAAAAAGAATTAGTGCACAGGTGTGTTTTCCTTTGCCACCGAGCGTGGGGCGCTTTCAATGTTTCATCTTTGTTATCATCCGTTTTCCCACTAAGCGTTGGAAGAAACCAGATTTGTCTTCACAGTACAAACAAGGAGCTTTGAGGTTATGTCACCGACATGGCAGTGGAGATGTGCCGGAACTCTGGGTGAATCAATAGGATCCTTTGAGTCGTATTTGCAGCCCCACTATCCCTCGTCTGTTCACTCACCCTCCTTCACCACCATCACCACCGATTTCATCTTGTCCTTCTCCCAAGAGCTGGAAGGGAGACAGTTGCTTGGCCCCCAGACTTCACGCAGAAATCAATTTTGGCTTAACGTATCAATTCAACCGACATGTTATTATCAAACATGTATTCCATGCCAAAAAAAAAAAAAAACCAACCTACATCAGATTACTTTAACAACATTCTTTTAACACGCTCTAATTCTCAAGATACTGTGGTTTAGTTAGGCCAATAAATTATGCACATAATTCTAGCTGGAGTAGTCTTTGATAAATTCTTCTTAGTCTGTAGACATGAAGAAATTCTTCGGTTATTTCCAAACAGGGATTAAGGTCAGGGAAGTGGGAACTGGGTCATTACAAAAGAGCTTTTGAACTGACTTTTGTGGGGAAAAAAGTTGTGTGTGGGTGTTTGTATAATTTAGCATGTGAAGTTTTGGCAAGTTTTGTCTCAAAAGCATCTGGGTCTTTATGGAGAAAAATATCTTCTTTAAAATTTTTTGCTTTTTGAGAATTTCATACATGAATACCGTATTTGCATCATTACCATCCCGCTCCCTCCTCAATTTCTTGTCCTTTTCTTTATTATTATTACATGTGGTGTGTGTGTGTGTCTGTCTGTGTGTCTGTGTGTCTGTGGGTGTCTCTGTGTGTGTGTGTGTGTGTGTGTGTGTGTGTGTGTGTGTGTGTGTGTGTGTGTGTGATCCATTGACTCCATTTAGTGGTGCTCATGTGCTTAGGGCTGATTACTTGGGTTTGGGTAACCCATCAGGGAGCTCATCCCTGGAGAAAACTGATTCTCCTTCCCTCAGTAGCCATTGATTGACTGTAACTCTTCATGTAGAGGGAAGGCCCTGTGAAGCTCCCCCCGTCCACAGGGCATGTCAACTGGTGGTGACACTGTGCAGGTCTCGTTAGGCTGCCACACTGTGCTGACTTCCCAGTACGGCTTCCCTATTGTGTCTAGAACGCATTGCCGATCTGTAGGCACCTTGTTCCTCTGGCTCCTGCGATCTCTCCCCTCCCTCTTCTAAGACGTTCTGAGCCTTAGGTGTAGGGATGGTGGAACAGTCAGTTGGGCTTAGACAAACACGGCTGCTTATTGTCTGTATTTTGATCAGTTGTAGATCTTAAGAGACTAGAGAGTTGGAATAAGCCACACAGTCCTGCTCAGTTGCTGCAGTGCACTTGTAAGGATGATGAAAAGTACCTGAAAGATACTGCAAAGCATGGACGAGCTTCCTACAGGGTTGCCCTGGTAATCAAGTAAGTTCACACAGGAAGAACAGCCCCAGCAATGCTTGGCCTACACATCAGCTGCTAGGGCTATCATCCGAAAGCGGGTGGTGAATTCTAATCAGCTCTGTGCATTTTGGAAGCATAGATGTCAAGGCAGGAATAACTGTATGTTAGAGAAATGAGAGGGAGAGTGTTGAGAGGTTCAGTCATGGAGAAAAGCCCAGGCACAGAAGCACAGAGATGATACCATGCAGTGCTTCTGTTTTATTGTTATAAGGCATATTAACAGGTCAGACGAAGATTAAGTTTTCAAGGACTTGTGAGCATGGAACTGTTGTTGAGTTCCTCACTTCTCTTTGTCTCGAATATCTGTTTTATGTTGTTGTTGAGACCATAAAAGCAAACACATTGCCCCCAGTACTCCTTACATCGAGCTGGATAAAGCACGAACGATGAAGTAGGAAACTCACTGGGAATTAATTGGTCCTTCAAGAATGGACCTTTGTAAGAATTCCCTCTAAGAGGATTAAAATAAATCATTTTCTCTGTCCCCATATTTATGTAGGAAAAAGGCATTCTTGCGTTTAGACTTTTCAGAGAAGTAAAAACTCTTCTCAGCACTATACAACACAACCTAACAATAGAGGACACGTCCTGCTAGGATCGAGGTAAGTGTTCCTCAAAGACCCACGTGTTGAAAGTCTGGTCAACAACCTGTGGCATTCTCTGGAGATGGTGGAGCTTTGAAATGATGGTACTCTGTGGAATGAAGTCAGCTCGCTGGCAGTGTGCTTTGTCGGGGTCATTGAAACCACAGTTCCTTCTTGTCTCTCCCTTTGCTTCCTGACCACCATGAGGTAAACAGGCCTCTGTCACACTCTCAGATCCTGATATACTCTGATGTCAAAAGCATAGAACCTGTGGGCTGTGGACTGAAAGCCTTGAAACGGAGCCAAAACAAGACTTCCTCCTTCCGAGGGAGCTGAGGAAGCACCATCTTGTCCTGGAGGAGGCCTGACTCCATTTTGTGCCTGCCCAGGAATTTTTTTGGCAACAGCTGCAGCATATCTGAGGGTTTCCCTGGCTTGACTCTGGACTAGGAGTATAACCAAAATAATTCCAAAATGTATAACCAAGATAATTACTGTAGCACAGTCTCTCTGATCTACAGCTGGCTCAGCTGTCCTTGTGGTTTTGGCCTTTCTAATCTCTGTACCCTTAAGCTTCAGCACCGAGAGACTCTGAGGCACTGGCCCCTCTCAATCCTGGGATCCCTTTCCTCTTAATTGGCTTATGTGTGGTGGTCTGTACTTCTCTTGCCTGGGTAAAACGCTCCTAAGTTCTTTACTTTGGTGGTGTATTTTTCTCATGACTGTGACCAAATGCCTGACAACATCTTAAAAGATTTGACTCATGGTTTAGACGGTTCAGCTCATGGTCTTTGCCCCCTGCACTTGGGCAGATCATCAGGGTCCTGGGATCCTGTGGCAGATACGGTTACTTACTTCTTGGTAGACAGAGGCAAAGAAGGTGTGACCAGAAAGAGCCCAGGGTAATAACACCCACCCCCAAGGACTCACCCCAGTTACCTCCTTCATTCAGATCTGTCTCCTAAAGTCTCTACAACCTCCCAAATAGCTTCACCAGCTGGGGAATAGCATTCAAAACAGGAGCCTATGGGGGCACATTTCACATTCCAACAGGATAAGAATCACTTGTCTCGTCACAGTGATGGAAAGCTGACCGACTTTGGCAGTTATCACTCTGATTGCTTGGTTCATGCAGTATCCTTACCCCAGGTGGAAATGAAGGTCTGTTTTTCCCAGCCTTACTGTATTCCTAATGCTTGTTGATTTATTTTTGCAGGGTTGCTCAGATTGTCATAGTAAAAAGCCACTTGAAAATCTTTTCTAAATATATTCAGGTGTGTGCTAATTGATTTTTCTCCTTCTATTGAATTTTGCACAGCAGGAGAAGCAGCTGGAGCCAGTTTATTAACTAATTAGAAATCTTGGGTCTGGGAGGTGCTTCAGGAAGAATAGAAGGGATGTCGCGCACGATATGAAAGAAGAGACGAGATTTTCTTGACAATGAGAGATGGTATTTATCCATTTGACTACAAATTGCTTTTTCTACAAAGCCTGTGGCTCATAAATAGAATAAAAATTGAATTCTTTCTGAAAGATGCTTCAGAATAGGACATATATTATTCAGTGTTTGATTTTTGATGGATAATATTGGCATCTTACAAGAGAGTGTTATTTTATATTTCAGAACCCTTTGTTTCAAATAGCAATCACTCAGAATAGTTTAAGCAAAGAAAAGAAACCATTGACTCATTAAGTTGTAATTTCAAGACAGGTTCTGACTAGATTCATGGCAGAGATTCAAATAATATTCACTTCTATGTCACTGTTTTTTTTGTCTTTGTTTTGGTTTTTGGTATCTTTTTTTTTTTTTTTTTTTTTGAGACACAGTCTCCCTGTAGACCCCTGGAACTCACTGTATAAATCAGACTAGCCTCAATCTCACAGAGATCCATTTGCCTCTGCCTCTGCTGGGATTAAAGGCGTGTGTAACCACACCCAGTTTAGGTACTCTGCCTTATAACCTTCCCCTTTAACATGGTCCAGGTATACTTCCTGGCTCATTTTCTTTGTGTGGCAACAAAGATGGTTCTAGAAACAGAAAACTGAAATCCTCATGGATGGAGAGTTGAAAGGAAAAATAAGTCTTCTCGCTGAGAAGTATCTTTCAATTCTAAGAGAAGACACAGACTGGGTTTGCTTTATCAAAGGTCTCATCATGGGTGACAAAAGGCTCTTGATATCCTTGTGAAAGAGCAGATTTTATATCAGTCCTTTCTCACATTTTTATGTTGGTAATTTCACCCTCTGTTGTACAGCACTACCGGCCCCCTCCACACACAGCAAAACAGCTATCATCTTCATAAGACTGGCTGGGCTTGCAAAAGATCATCACAGCTGGACTTATTGATTACTGACAGTTTCTCATAGAAGGAGGGTCCAGGAGGCTCATGGAAGTCTCACATGCCCAGCCACTCCTCTTAGCCACTGTTTGAGTCTGTCCTGTCTGCATGTGACCGTCAAGTCTTGGGGAGGGGCTAGAGTACATTGCCTGTGAAGACTAGGCTGTATCTATGTGGCTAGGAAGAAGCTTCCATGCTGAGTGAAGACTTTTCAGTGCGGCTGCTTTGGGGTCCTGCATTACATACCCATGTTCCTGTAAGTAACCCCTCACTTATGTTCCAAAAATAAGCCCAATCAACTCATTGGCTCCCCAGGGAAAACTCTTTTAGAATTGATGCATTGGTCATTTTTCTGTTGCTGTGATAAAACACCATGACCAAGGGAACTTATAGAAGGAAGAGTTTATTTAGCTTACAGTTCCAAAGGGGCAGGAGTCCATCATGGCGGAGAGGTGTGACGGCAGAAGTGGCCGGAGTAGGAGCAGAAAGCAGAGGCTCACATCTTCAAGCAGGCACAGGACTTGAAGAGGACTGGGGATCTGTCAAGTCTTCTGAACTGTTAAGGCCACCCCCAGTGATGTGCTTCCTCCAGCATGGCCACACCTTCTAAGACCTCCCAAAACAGCATCACCAAGTGGGGACAAAATGTCCAAATACTTAGAGCCTATGGGGGACATTTTCATTCAAACCACCACAATTGAACTTTGGTTTGTTATTGGGACCTTAGGAGGAGGGGTGTAGACCTTGCTTAGTTCTGTCCTCTAACTCCCCACCCCACAGACACACCTCAGGAGGAAATTCTTGAAAACACTCTGTAGGCCAGAAATTAACCAAAGTTGAGGACATTAAAGGAGAAATATAATCAATAAAATAAATAAAAATCAAGAAATTAAAGGACATGCTAGGTGTAGTGGCATGTGTTTAATCCCAGCCCTCGGGAGGCAGAGGCAGGCAAATCTCTGAGAGTTTGAGGCTAGCCTGGTCTACATAGCGAGTTCCTGGCCAGCTGGGGCTACAGGAAGACCCTGTCTCAAAAAAAATTAAAGGACATTGTTACTGAAAATGAACCAAAGATGCACAGGTGATTAGATACTCAAGATAGCTGGTGATACAGTCAAGGCACATGAAAAACAGGGCTAGATCTGGATGTTTATGGCCCCTCAATTCATTCACCAGAATCTTTACCTCCAAGGAAGTGGTAGGTGGTTTGAATGCTGTGAATGAGGTCAGAGCTCCTTTGTCCCTTCTACCACCTAAGGTAAGAGTGAGAAGATAATTGTCTTTGTGGAAGACCCAGATCTGTCAGCACCTTGATCTTGAACTTTCAGCTTCCAGAACTGTGAGAAACATATTTCTGTTGGTGATGAGCCTCCCCATCTGTGAGATTTCGTTGTAGTAGTACAAATAGACCAAGACAAATAGCAACAACTTTATTCTCTCTGAAGAACCAACCAAAGGAATCTGGTTATTTAATTGCCATTACTCTTGCTTTTAACCAAATGGTAATTATGTCTACATAATTATCATAATGCTATACATAATATTATACAATGGCCATGCAGATACATGTAGTCCTACTTCATTTACGCAGACAACTTGAATGTTATTTGCAAATCTCTAGTAGCAGAGGAACGAGATTACCTCATTGAGCAAAGACGATTGTCTTGGGCTCTGTTCGGAGGCAGGCACAGTCCCCCAACCTTGCTCCTATCCAGTGCAAAAGTATTGTTTATAACACAGTTAAGGTGGCTCATTCCCTGGAACTCCTGTCTGGTCTATCTCCATCTTTTATTTTTGGCCAGTTTCGGATTTCAGAGATTAGATATTTTGTTTCTAAGATTGGCCATAAATCTTGGCCTGGGTCCTTTGGTATTGGTTTCACTTTATTTTTTTCCCCTAGCCTGTACCCAAGAGTATCTGGAAAATACTGTTTGAGTCAGCTTCACCTTGCTTAGCTCTCCTGGTTCCTTGATTTTTCTTTCTTATTTTAATTTCTGTGAACCTGATGCTTCATTACATTTATTTCAATTCCGGATTCACTGTAATTCATAATGGAGATAATAATGATGATGAGAATGATAACAAACTAACTCTTACTGTGAACTCCCTACATTTCAGACATTCTCTTTAATACGTGATATGCATTAACACTGCTAATTCCCCAAATGAACTTTTAGACATCCACTACCATTCTCATTTTACAGATGGGGAACACGGCACAAATGAATGAATTGTTCAGGTTCACAGTGGTAGAATCCAGTACAGCCGGGCCCTGAACCCTCTTGTTTGGCTCTAGGACTCCTTGCTTTTATATTAATGGTGACAATAATTGTTCATTGTATATCGACTACTTTCCCATAATAATGGCAAAGATGCTAAACTAACAAAGGTGATAAGGTTAGCATGGAACTTTCTGAATTATAAGGTATTTGTTCTATTCCTCAGAACACTTGGAGGTTAGACAAATTTGAGGGTTAGCATGGAGAAAACAGGGTCAAGAGATACTGTACACTCAAGGCCAACTGATTAATGGGAGTAATCAATGGTCACACTGAGGGGCACGTAGGAGAACTATCAGTGGGCATCATGTTTTCTCCAAAACTGTACGCCATGCTCAGCAAAACGAAGTCAGTGGGCCCATCACCTTCTGCTGAGTGTTAGCCAACATTCAAGAGACTTACCAGCTTTTTCTCTTCATCACAGAGTTCTGATATATGTAATAAACACATTGTTTGCATTGCAGTGAAGTCCCGTTGCTGATCATCAGGTCCTGCTAGATTCCTTCCTAGCCCAATAAAACGCAGAGACAGGAAGTGACCTCCCACAGCTGCTGGCCAGTCTCACTGACTCTTGTGTTTTTTCTGGCTCTGGCTTATTATTGGTATCCTGAGAAGTCAGGGTAGATGTTCCTGCTAGACCCTTTCCTCTCTGTCTTGCTAAGTGGCCTGGAAATGGAAGTGCAATGTTCTTGGCTGGGAACCTTCTCCTCAGTGAGAGTTCTTGTCATCTGTATGAGTGTCCTGTCGCCCCTGTGGCCAGCTCTTCCTCCACCCCAGTTACACGTTTTGGAATGTAATTCTCCTTCCTCATGCCATCCTCCACTGTCTTTGCTGAATATCTTACTTTCTCACCATAGATTTAAGCCCAAGGTAAGAGCAGGTCCACCCTGAGTGCTTTCTAGGTCTGATTGTCTCATGACTGGTGAGAATCCGTATTGTTCGCACGAATACATGGCACAGTACTTAGATAGACCTTTTACTGACTTTCGTTTGTATTCTCTATGGAGACCAGAAGAGCGAATGGGTTCCCATCAGAGAATTTCCATAAACTTGGTCTGGAAATCCCACAAGCAGGCAAACCTCTTCTCAGACCAAAGTTCAAGCTGCAGAATCTCAACCCGGCACCACAGAGCTGCCTTACTGTGAGTCTAGCCTCTGACAGGACTTGAATGTCGATCAGTGAAGACTGCCCTTATCTGCATGGCCCTCCTTTGCACTGTGAAGATTTATAACAGGAAATGACCTGTACAGTAGTTCTCACTAACCTCCACGACTGAGCAGTGATCACCCTGGATGCCCATTCTCATGACTGGAGTTACATGCAGGGAAATTGCATGCTGAGTGGTTTCCCACATAAGAACTCCCTCAAGAGAAGACTTCTCAGATGGTGTCAGAAGGGGCCTGTGTGAAGGGGAAACGGGTGTTTTGAAAATTTATTACTAGAATGCAGTCCTCATAAGGATGCATGGATTTTTAGGTTGACATGTGCTCATTGTATGTGCTCATTTCAAGAACCTTAGGCATGTTACCATGTTTGTCCCACACCCTGACCATCTCACACTCACACTAGTCCCCGTCCTTCTCCCAGATAGTGCTACTTTTGCTTTCATGTCACATGTATGAGTGATTACACACATGAATATATGCATATTTGTGTATGTGTTTATATACACCACACACAAAATCTAGGATCTGCATATGCGAGAAACATGCCATGCTTGTCTTTCTGAGTCTGGATGATTTCCCTTAATATGTTGATATGGGTTCTCGATTCGTCTTTGTGTGAGAAACAGACACTTAATTGAGATTTCAGTGAAAGTTCCCTGAATTTCTTATGTCCCAGGTTCTTCTGGCAGAAGTGAACAGTTCTTCTCAGGAGAACTTCTGTCTTAGGCCAACTTTCATGAGCATGACAAATCCCAGTTACACAGCACATTCCACGGCAGTGTCAGAGCCAGCAGGACACAGAGGCAAGGACGCAGGGGAGCAGCACAGAGTTCAGATGCCAGCACAGAGGACAAAGCGGACAGTCCTGATATGCTCAGAGTAAAGGAGAGCTGACCATCTAAGAACGGGGGGCCACTGGAGTTCCCTTGGTTGGAAAAGAAGCATAGCAACAAAAGAGGGAACGCAAGACCAAAATGCGCCAATGTACAAATGAGTTAAATAGCAGATTTGAGATCTTTGAAGAGACAGTTACTGTAGCAGAGCATAGATCTCAAGGAAGAACAGGTGCCAGCATTCAGGGAAATGAAATGTACTCAGAGAGTTGATTTGGAAAGCGTGAAGAGGTCTGACACAAATCACAGAATTCCAGAAGTTGAAAACGGAGCGATACTGGGGAACAGGAGGGTACGGCGGGAGGCAATATTTGAGAATCTTCAGCACAAGTCAGGATCCCAATCCCCACCTTTAGGAAGTTTGTTCAATTCTGATTTGGTAATTTAAAAGAAATTCCCAGCTGGGAATGTTGTGCAGAGCTGTAAAGAGAAGAGAGGACATGATCAGAACAGGAGGTCGGTTCTTAAAGCAGAAGGGAGCAAGGAAGATTTAATTACAGAAATATAATTCAACTGACATTCAACTTCTTAATAGCTTTGTGTGAAGGGTATTGCTACCCTAGAACTCACCAGAAAAGAGTGGGCAGAAAGACTGTAAGAGTCAGCAGTTGTAGATGAACACAAAGAAATTGTCTGGACACCACAAGGTAGTTGCACATATGAACCCACAGTACTTATTACACATGTTGAAGACCTGTGCAAATACAAGCCAGACAGGGGCCCAGCATGGGTGGGGGAGGTAGGCAGGAAGCCCCAGCCCTGGCCAAGGATCTATTGGCAATTGATAGATGGTGGGAGAGGGAAAGTCACTTTTTCCTATTGGTGTGTGGCCTGGTTGGTTGACCAGACTCCAAGGGACAGACCACACCCGAGAGAACTGGGAAAACACAAATTAGACTGTATAGTCTTAATAAAAGACAAATAATAACAGAAGGCATGAACTCGGGGGGTGGGCAGCAAGGAGGGGTGGAAAGGGACATATTTTGCATGAAATTCTCAAATAAATAACGTATTTTTAAAAAGAATGGTCAGAAAGAAAGCTTTAATTACTGCCCTCTTAAAAAGAAAAAAAACTTAACATAAATCTAAAGAACAGAAGGATGTTCTTTAGGAAGAAGAAAAATATTCTCAAAAGTCTGGGATATAAAGGAATGTAGATCAAAGAGATTGTTAAACATGTAGGAAAACCTAAGTATGTATTAAAAGCATTGAATGGTAATGTTCAACTCCTTGAGTTATAGAAATACTACTAACATTGTAAAGAAGAAGAAATAATTTAAAACATTTTACAACATTTGTTTTGTTGAATAAATATGCACATAGAATTGTGCATATAAAACTAAGAGAGTAGAACCACAAAACAGCTTTCAGGCCAGTGAGGGAGGGAGAGAATATAATGTTCTTATTTCAAACTGGGCCTGGAGACTCCTCTGTGATCCCAGATACTGAGGAGGCTGAAGAAAGAGGATGCCATGTTCAAAGCCACCTGCACTGTAAAGTGATCTCAAGGTATGCCTGGGCAACTTAGTGAGATCCTGTCTCAAAACAGAAAGTATAGAAAGAGCTGGGGATGTCGCTCTGTGGTAAAACACTTGCCTAACACATGTGAGGCCCTAAGTTGAATCCCATTTTTTAATACCAAAAAAGAAAAATTTAAAAACTTCCTTATTGAAAAAAAATCAGAAGAAGAGGAAAGCAGTTGGCTTGACAAAAAGTATTATAGAAACAGATCTGCATCTGTCAATCATTCAACTAAACATGAGCGTGTATTTGCCTAAATATAAGAATATAGAAAGACACAGAAATACTTAGAACCACTGTTTATGTGATGGTGCATAGTCCCATAGGCATACCATTTGAGTGGGACCCCCATGAATGGAATTAGCACACTTATATGAGACCCAGACAGATGGCCCTTTTACCACATGGGGTCACAGTGAGAAGACAGCATCTGTCAACAGGGACTGGGACCTCACCAGATACCAAATATCTGGCACATGATCTGGGACTTCCCAGCCTCCTTCCAAACTGTGAGTAATAAGTTTCTGTTGTTTATAAACCTCCGTCTCTGATAGTCTGTCAGTCTGAATGGACTAAGGCTCTTTCCTTCTGATTTCTCCAGTTTTGCCATCATTTCAACCTTACTACTTCCCAGCAAAATGTAAAAGCGTTCAGAAATATATCAGATTCAAAAGTAAATTTCTTTGTTTTGATAAGTATCCTTTCTTGCCTAGGGTGGAAAGACCTGCCAAATCTCAAGTGAACTTCCATTTTCATACTTTGTGATGACACAAGGGGCACAAGCTAAAGAGGCTTGTCATTTATAAGTGACAGGGACTGCTTTCATGCATTAAAAGTGGTTTTCAGTTTATTTGGAAGATTTTTTTTCCTTTTTGTCCAAAATTTCCTTACTTGACTTTTTTTGAAGGGGCATTATTTTCATACCTAATGCAACTGTAGCTTACATTTTCTGTGCTTGTCCCTTGGAGGAGGAGAAAAGCACTTTCTTGGTTGCTGACATCCTTCGTGCCTCTAGTGCTTGACACATAAGTGACAGATGACTGTTATAAAAGAAAAACAATGAGCTAATGCAATATTTAAAAACCAAAACACCTTTATAAACTATACTCTTCACAACTTTTGTCTTAAATTTGCTTCATGTTTTTCCATCCAATGGCAAATTTAAAGAACTGCTCACATCCTTTGGGAATTGCCTAGTCTTGGTTGTGATCAGTGTTTAGCATAAAGAATTTCTTACTGGTGGTCATTTTAATAAGAATGCTTTGAAATGCTATGCTACTTAAAAACACCACAAAGTATGACATATCAGACTAGATTTATTAGTAGTGAAGAAGTACAATGCGTTTTCATATTTGCAAACTGTCCATCCTAGTTATCGTCAACTGTCAACTTGACACAGCCCAGAATCACCTGAGAAGGGAACCTCATTTGAGAGGTTGCTCAGATCAGACTGTCCTGTGGGCATGTCTGTAGGGGATTGTCTTGATTGTTAACTGATGGAGGAGGGCCCCGCCCACTGTGGGTGGCACAGTTCCCTGTGCAGGTGGTCTTGGGCTCTATAAGAAGGCTAACTAAGCAAGAGCCTGTGAACAAGCCGGCATGCACCATCCTCCATAGTTTCTGCCTGAAGTTCCTACTTTAGTTCCTGCCCTGACTTCCCTCAGGGATGGGCTGCACCTGTAAATTGCTTTAGCCAGTGTTCCATCACAGCGACAGAACACCCACACAGTGACTAGCTCCTCAGAAGTTTACAGCCTTCACTGAGCAGCTTCTACCATTTTGCCTCTTCTTAATTGAATGGCTTTAAGAAGTCTAGAGATTTCGCTTCTCAAATACCAGTGCCCAAGGTTTTTCTTCAGAAAGTGTGTTAAATTGTCCATGTTGAAGAGCAGCTTCCTCTCTGGAGCAGTTATCCTGGTGGCTGCTGAGACCCATCTGTGCTAAAGAACTTGCCATCCCTTGGGAATTACTCCTTTCAGTCTCTAAATGAAATTCCCATCTCTTTCCAGGACTTTAATGGCAGCATACAAAATACCTTTCCTCTCTTTACTTGTTCATACGCCGCAAAGCAAGGTCATGGAATAACAGAGCCAGTGAGTCTATGTGCTCCTAGGGCAGGAAAGTTTTCAATGTATACATTGATTTTTTTTTTCATTTAAGAAAAATTTTCAGTGTACGTTTATTTTATTTTTCATTTAAGGAAAGTTTTCCTATTCAGGAGGAAAATGCCCAACCTCATAGTTTTGATGTTTGTAATCATAATGACAGTGAAATGATGGAAATTATTTCCAGGTCCTATAGTTTGGGCTGTGTCTGTCAGTAAGCAAAAGAAATATTCTTGACAGATGCATAGAAATGGAATAAATTTTAAAATTGCCTCCATTTGTCATTATTTTTAGCAGATTTTAATTTTCAACAAAATAAATAAGTTCATTTATAACAAAGGAAGTTATTTATTCATGTAAGCTCCAAGTCCCAAAAATTGCTTCATCTTTCTTTGGGAGCAATGCAGACAATATCTGTTACTCCTCTATTATTATCTCATTAATAATTAAATTTTAACCAAGCTGTTGGGAAGCACACATAAGTGCAATGATTACATTGCTCAGACTACCAGGAGGGCACTGTAAAATGACAATGAAGAAATTCATGTGGGGTGAAGCAGGGAGAATCAGAGATGCTCTGAGTCTGGGGACAGGGGCTCAAGGGTTTGAGAAAATTAATGAGAGCTTGGAAGGTTGGGCTTATTAGACAGTGGGACAGTAGGCAGGCAGTTAAAAATATTATATGGGAATAAGACTCATTCACTATTTCCAGCACAAGTGAATTACTGATGACTTTACATTCCAGGCTTTAATTAGCTATAAAGTGTTTTTCCAGCTTTAAGGTTGCAAAATCTGTATAAAGGTGGTAAGGGAACACAATGTATGAACTCATTTAATCATTGTTGAGTGTCTATAGAAAAGACTGTAAGTATTGTAGATGCTTCAATAGGAGAAAGAAAGAGAGAGAGAGAGAGAGAGAGAGAGAGAGAGAGAGAGAGGCTGACTATTGGTCTGACATGACCTGCAGTTTTTCAGAAACAGCATCATCTTCATGGATATCCAAATCAATGGGATGGAGGTCTCCAGTTAAATGATGACTTTTAAATCATTAGACCTCACCTACTTAGAGAGAGGAATTTATCTCTTGTCAGGTTCCTTGCTATTTGAGAAGTATAGAAGAGCAGTATTTTCTGTAACAATGTCAAGGACTATGGGGGACATTCCTAATAATCTGGTCTCAAAATTTCAGGAAGCTTTTAAGAGACGCCCACATGGGGTGTAAACTGGCATGAGGAGACATGGTCTGGGGTATTGGGGAGCTAGTCTATGTGATGGTCAATACTGATTTTCAACTTGACAGGATATAGAATCACCAAAGACAAAATTACAAACCTCTTAGCCTGTGAGGAATTTTCTAGATTAGGTCAGCTGAGCCTGGAGGACCCACCCTAGTTTTGGGCAGTACCATTCCATAGGCTGGAATCACGGGCTGTGAAAGGAGAAGGTGATAACATTACCAGCATTCATTGCTCCCTGCTTTCTGACTGCACATGCAATGTGATCAGCCTCCTCAAGCCTCCTGAACTGTGAGTCAAAATTAACTCCTCCTACCTTAAATCACTCTTATTGGGTATTTTGTCACAGCCATGAGAGAGGTGACTGAAGCAATCTGTTCTTCATGAACCGAAGGCCAGCGGGCTAAAGAGAGGAACTGAGATCTTAGAACGGAAGAGAAGGGAAGGTACCAATGTACAAAGGCAAGCACAGTACCAGGGAGAGGCTCCATGCAGAGGAGGGAGCGGTCATGGCAGCGGCAAGATGATGCATCTCATAAACGTGGTGCTGTGGTTTCAGCGGATGTGTCTTGCTCAAATTTCTATGTTGGAATTTAAGGCCCAATGTGACAACATTAAGAGGTGGGGCCTTTAGGAGGTGGTTAGGTCCTGGGGGGTTCTGCCCTCTTAAATTGAATTAGCCCCCTCTCGACACTTGTAGGGTGGGTGTCTGTAATTCCAGCACTTGGGAGGTGGAAGGAGGAAGATAAGGAGTTTAAAGCCAGCCTCAGCTACACAGCAAGTTTGGAGCCAACCTCAGCTACATGAGAACCCATCACAATAACAGACAAAAAATGGGGGAGGAGGTGACTCAAGGGAACTAGCTAGATCCCTTTGTCCTCTGCCATGTGAAGACACAGCAGCAAGAATCATCCTGAACGATTCTTCACCATGCACAGAAACTCCCCAGCTGCTAGAAGCAGATACACAAAGACAGGTGGGTATGTGTCCTTGGCTTGCCTGTGATGTTGCCTTTGGCAAGATGGCAACACACTTTTTGAGCATCCTTCCCAGCTCCTGGTCCAAGGAGGTGTCTTTTGGCAAGTTGTTCATCTTGTGTTTCTCCAACTGTAATGCTTAGGAAGGGACAGTGCCTCTGCAAGAGCAGTGATACCCACCACTGGACCTTCTCAATTCTCGATTGCAGACTGAGTCCAACTTAGGCCCCAAAGCAAGGCCTCCTGCTTGGGAAGAGTGAGCCTGCTGTCTCCTGGGCCTCTTCCAATGAAAGGCTCCTCTGTCGCTTGCGTCCAAACCCTTCTAATGGAACTCTGGTCTTCGGACTGGCCTACTCCTTCAGTGCCTTTTCTCCTACCTCGTCCTGGGGCTGATGGCTCCTCTTCTCTTTGAGCAAGTTCAAAGTACATTTGTCTCCCCTCAAGTGCCCCTACTGCCCCTACTGCTCACTGCATGCTGACTAGGGGTCTGTTGTCCTGTGGAATGATTCCCTGGTGTCTCCTCAGTCTTAGTGATTTGCAATATGGTGTTTATTTCTGCCACTGTTTCATGAGGAGGGACTTAGGGAAAACCCTCAGTTCATTAAAGTCCTTCATTTGTTTACTTGTTGGCATAAAGTCCCCCCATATAGCCTAGGATAGCTTTGAGTTTGGTATGTAGCCCAGGCAGACCTTGAATTTGTGATCCTCCTGTTCCAGCCTCCTGTGTACTGGAACTACAGGTATGGGCCATGATGCCTGCTTTTGCCTACTTTTATGTTCTTCTTGTAATGGTGTGAATGCTGGTCTAGGGACTGTCGTAGCCCATTGAGGCTACTATTACAAAATATCCTAGGCAAAGTGGTTTTAAAGAAAATAAATTTACTTCTTATAGTTCTGATGGCTGAAAAGTCCAAGATAAACAAAAAAGTGCTGGCCAGTTTGGTGTTGGCTTCTCACCTTACTGCACACGGCAGATGGGAGGGGGCTTTCTTTGAGTCTCTAGTATAAAGGCAGCAGTCCTGTTGGTGAGGGCTCTACTCTCATGACTTAATCCTCCCTCAAAGACCCCCACCACCACTACCATTGCCTTGGGGGTGACAATTTCAACTTGTAGAATTTTAGCTTACACAAACATTCATACACAGCAGAGGATTTGTAGAAATGCTAGCTATAATGAACGAGCCCCAAGTGTTCACACTGTGAAGCCTGGAATTATTGTATCAGTCAGGTAGTATGTTTACCTCCTGGAACCTTATACAGTGATGGGAGGGAAGGCTAGTTGAAAATGCTGAGTCTTGATTGGGAGAGGACGGAATATCTTTAATAGTAAGAACGACCTGCCGAGGCAGGGGACTCCAGAGGACTGGAAAGACAGACAAATGAGGAGCATTTTGTCCTCAGCTCAGACACAGGCTCTGCCTGCCTGACCCACAGAGCACCTCCTGGCTCTCAGACAAATGAGCCAGTCTTTTGAGATGCCCCTTCAGGATGGAGCAGCTCCATGCTCTGATGTCACTCAGAATTCTGAGAAGAGAAGCCCACCACTTCCTGTCTGTCCCCGGAAGCTTTGTTCTGCTGGAACCTTTGGGGACTCTTTAGCCTTTCATAATTCTACAGTCATTTTTGGGCTCCTGATAATTAGAAATGGAAGGAGGAGGATGAAGCCTTTATCTTTTTGTTCTCTATTTCCTTAAATAGCCCTGGGACTAAGGTCTCTCTGGTGGAGGCCACAGAAGAGAACTTCAATCACAGTTTGAAAATGCAAACCCAACTTCCTCTGCTTGGTGCAACATTGCTTTACCACCTCAGTTTCTGCTCCCTATGCCAGTGCATTAATTCCAGCATTTGGGAGGCAGAGGCAAGGCGGAGCTTGTGAGTTCGAGGCCAGCCTGGTCTACATAGTGAGTTCCAGGACAGCTGGGGCTACAAGGAGACCCTGTCTCAAAAAGACAAAAGCAAAACAAAAACAAAACAAAAAATCTTGAATTCTTTTTTTTTTTTTTGTGGTACTGAGAATTGAACCCAGGGCTTTGTGTGGGCTAGATGAGCTGCACCCTCCCCATCCCCAGTTTGTGCAATTTTAGAAGATTAAGTTCACAGAACCAGTAAACAGCATTGAATGACACAGATGCTGTAACGAAAACATGCATGAGCTAGATGCAGGGGAAGCGTGGGGAAGGCGGGCTAGATGTTGTAGCTGAAATGACTTTTGGTTGAATTTGAAAGTCCCGTCGACCAGCCCTAATGCCTCTTTACTGCAGCTGCAGCACCAGGGCCAGGCCAGCTCTGCTTCCTGTGACAAAGCCTCTCCTGCTCCACGGTCCCATGGGTCTCCTCTGTAAACAACAAAGAAACACACCAGTGTGTTTTCATCTTGAGGCCTTAATTAATCAGGTTTTCCTGACTTCTCAGAAGCATCTGCCAGGGGACGCAGCAGTAGAATGTGAAGACAAATCTCTGCTCAGGTAGGAGACCAAAAATCCCGCACAGGCCTTGCTCCGGCCTGGCCTACAGCTTCATCTATTTGCTGTTTTCTAGAAGCTGTAAGAAAGACCTCTCATGAACTTGCATTTTAAGGTCCTGGGATTTAACATGTTTTTGAACCTTGACATAGGGTTTCATTTTTTGGCATTTGGGTACCTGCTCCTCTGAGGGCTGTCTAGAGAGGCAGACAGGCAGGCAGCTTTACCACAGCCGCGATGCAGGTGTTGACTAGCAATGTTGCCAGCTATGTGAGGTCATAAGTTATAGGAGAGAAAATCATACCTTGAGCGTGGTAAATGTGTCATATTTTCTAACGTCTAAGGTGTTTGGTTCCTTGAATTTGTCAGAGCTCTAAGCAAGAAAAAAACCCAAACAGTCACAGATAGATGGCTTTTGTTGACTCCCACCTTATAAAGTTTTAGATCAAAAGCAAAGTCAGGGCTAGGGAGAATGGCTCAGGCGGTAAAGAGCCTGCCCTGCAACAAAGGACGGGAGTTCGAGCTTCAGAACTCATGAAAAATCAGACATGGGGCTGCATCCATGATATTCCAGTGCTAAAAAGGCAAAGACAGATCCCTGGAGCATGCTGGAAAGGCAAAGACAGGTAGATCCCTGGGGTATGCTGGAAAGGCAAAGACAGATCCCTGGAGCATGCTGGAAAGGCAAAGACAGGTAGATCCCTGGGGTATGCTGGCGCCAGCCTAGCTTACTTGGTGAGCTCCAGGCCAATGAGAGACCCTGTCTCAAAAACAAGGTGAATGGCTTCCGAGGACTGACACTCAAGGCTGTTCTCTGACCCCACATGTGGGCTCACACACCTACACATATACCTGCACACACGTGCACCCTAATACACATGAACATGCTCACAAGCAAATTTACCTTGAAATTTAAAAAAATATTTTATTTTTTATTATGAGTATATTGCCTGCATGTGTATAAATGCACCCATGTCATGCAATGTCTGTGGAGGTCAGAAAAGGACACTGGATCCCCTGGAACTGAAGTTAAGGATGGTTGTTAGCCACCATGTGGGTGTTGGGAACTGAACCCAGGTCCTCTGCAAGAGCAGCCAGTGCTCTTAACTGCTGAGCCATCTCTCCAGCCCCCTGCAATTTTTTGTTTGTTTCTATCAATAGCTATGTTTCCCAGGAAGAGATACTGATGGCCTGTTTAAAGAAGGGTTGGTAGAGAAATTTATTACTATTATTAAAACGGTATTGTTTCACTCAGCCTGCCTGTGAACTGCACGACATGGTTGCCTTATCCTGGTTCAGTGAGGATGAATTCAAGTACAGATGAGATTGGGTGGTTTGAACAGCCTCAGACAGCTGGTGGGGGTCAGAATCCAGACTCCTGTATGCCAGATCCCTGTGGTCCACATTATATGCAGCTGTGGCGAGAATAGTCTAGGCTCCTTAAAGAATGATTATTCTTAGGATTTATGTTTCTTCTTGTGCTCAATGTCAATCTGGAGGCAGATGGTTCATTTTCTTAATTTATGGCCCCACTCTCAAGGGCTGTAAAGGCTACCGTGCCCAACCAAAGCTGAAATATGGAACTATAAAAACCTGCTGTCTAGTGTCCTGTGCTCTTAGAATGAAGGACTATTAAGCACCGTGATAGGCCCGATATATATTTATTTTTTGGCTGACACATAATATTTATATGTTTTTATGAGGTTTAGGCAAGAAAAAAATTGGCAAGTGAGAGTACACCAAACTAAAGACAGCAGAAGAGGCGACCCCTAGGGTAAAGGTACGACTTTACGGATGAGAAATACCAAAATACGAACAAACAGCAAACACCACCAAAAATTTAAAAACAGGCTAAAGGTAAGAATAGATTTTTTTTCAAAGTAAAGCATAAAAAAAGGTCTGAAGTTTTCATGGTGTCTGAGAATTTTTAGTATACATAGAGTCTGCAAAGCAGCACGGGGGCTGGTGGTATCTTCTTTTCCTTAATGTTTTTATAGTATCAAACAAAGTGGTAAGCTTCACGGTGACGTCTTCATACGTATGTTATCGTACTTTGTTCTTCCACTGTCTCCCCATAGTATCCCCTTTATCTCCCCCAATAGCCCCCCATTCTTCTTTCATGTCCCATGAACTCTATTACCCTCTCTCCCAAACCCTGCTAGAAAACGTTAGATCAGGATTGACCAGGGCAATGTGAAAATGACAGATGAGACCGACCTCAGAAGCAGAGTGTTCTCTACTGGAGCAATGAGGGGACCACGGTGTCTCTGTGGGATGGAAACCGCACTAAGGCATAGTTGGTTCGAGTCTTTAAGGAGCTTAAAGAGGAAACAGAGGGTATTTTCTGCAGTTCTGTTCTATGGTTTGAGGATTTGGGACAGTAAGTATTGCTATTAGAGGGTGGGGATTTGGGACAGTGATGCGGACATGTTTTTCTCAGATGTTACAGTTTCTGGGTTGGGGTTTTCTCAGCTTAGCTTGGGTTTGTGGCTTTCTTAACCTAGCTTGGGGATTTCCAAGTCAAGACATTTATCCTTCACACCCTGTCTCCCTTGATATCTCTTTTCTCCCTTTCATGGCCCCCTTTGTAATTTAACACACACACATGCACACACACACACGTGCACGCGCGCACACACACACACACACACACACGCACACGTTCTGTCTTCTCCAACTTCTCACTATGCACATATTCTTTTAAAATTATTTAAAATTTTTTTGTTGTTGTTTATGAGTGTATTGCCTGCATGTATGTAAGTACACCTGTGTTGTTGTGCAATGCCCACATAGGTCAGAAGAGGGCATCAGATCCCCTGGGACTGGAGTTAGGACAGTTGTTAACTGCCAAGTGGGTGCTGGAATCGAATGGGGTTCTCTACCAGAGCAGCCAGTGCTCTTAACCACTGAGTTGTCTCTCCAGTCCCCATGTACATGTTCTCAAGCTGCTAGTCCAGAACCCAGTTTGGTCAGACACCTCGCAAGGTTCGATAAACAGTGGGTGGTCCGTGGAGAACTGTGTCCCAGCACACACCCATCCCTATCCGTCAGTGCTGATGATGCTGATAAGATTAAGACCCCTGCCCCCCCACCCCCTGCCCCCAGACATTCAAGCCTTTTGTCCTGACTGGCTCAGGTCATGCTCCAGTCCTTCAGAGTTCTGCCACAGGAGCATCTCTGACCCCCACCCTTGACTCTGCTCTTCAGATTTCAGTTTAAACCTCAGTTCTGTAGGGAGACTCTGACTTATCATCAGTGACTGAAATGGTTCAAGATTGCATCTATGTGTCTATGTGTGCTAGTAAGCTATTTTCCCACAGCTGCATAACGTTAGCAGAAGACATAAGATGTGGCTGGCTCAGACACAAGGGACCTGACTGTCCATAGCACAGCAAGCAGGAGAGAGAGAGAGAGAGAGAGAGAGAGAGAGAGAGAGAGACAGAGAGACAGAGAGAGAGACACAGAGAGAGAGACAGAGACAGAGAGACAGAGAGACAGAGAGAAACTCATCTTTCCTATCGTCCGTCAAGTCTGATGGGATAATGCGAAACAATAATGCTGGTCAATCCTGCACAGTGGGCTTGCACCACAGAGGAACTTTGAGCTTAAGAAGCTTCATTATTTATTTCTATATTCTTGTGTGTATGTGAGTGTGCGTGTGTGTGCATGTGTGTATGTGCGCGTGTGTGTATGTGTGTGTGCGTGTATGTGAGTGTGTGTATGTGAGTGTGTGTGTGTGTGTGTGTGTGTGTGTGTCGGGGGGGCAGAGGCAACCTCCTTGTCATGTCTTGGGAGTGCTGTCTACCTGGTCTCTGAGACAGGGTCTCTCATTGGTCTAGAGCTGATTCAGCTGGGCTGGTTGACCAGCAAGCCCAGGATCCACTTGTGTCCATCTCCCCAGCACTGATCCAGTTGCATTCTAGTATGTCTGATATTGTTTTACGTGGGCTCTGGGGATCGGACTGAGCTATTGAACGACATACCTTCTCATCCAGAAGAAACGTCCGTCTTGTAAAGTAGATTGTCAGCCTTTGCTCTGGAGGGAGACATTGTTTTTATGGTACTGATCAGGAAATAAATTTTTCTTCTTCCTTAGAGGAAGGCATCACCTCTGTCCTCCAAGGCTGTTTATTGCACAAGCAGCTTTGGAAAGAAGCAGAACACAAAAGCCACAGAAAGGTGCTCACAGGGCACATCTCAAGTACAGCAGTATCCTGTGCATGCAAAGTCCTGAGTTCAACTCAGCTCACCACACACACACACACACACACACACAAACACACACACACACACACAAGACCCAGGGAGAATGGCCTTCCCTTCCCCATTTTTGGCTTACCAAAACCATTTTCTGGATTTACTTTGTTATAAATTCTTACAGAATTCTATTGTTTTCTTTTTTAAAAGATATTTTATTCATTATTCTTTAATTTTATGTGTATGAATGAATTGCCTGCATGTATGTAAGTGCACCTGCAAGTGTGTAAGTGTCATGCAATGCCTACAGAGGTCAGAAGAGAGCATTGGATTCCCCTGAATTACAGATGGTTGTCAGTGACCTTTTGGGTGCTGGGAATTGAACCTGGGTGTTCTGCAAGAACAGCTAGAGCTCTTAACCACTGAGCCATCTTTCAAGCCTCTCTATTTTTTCTTCCTGATAGTGGATATTATATTTAACAAAATGTCAGCACAATCATTGGATTTCTGCCACTGTCTGTACATTCTAAGTTGCATGCCGGAAGAGGCCATATTTATTTTGTGTCCTAAATACTTCACTCTCTGTAAAGCTAGGATCCATCATGAGCTTTTTAATGCACACGGGTCAAAGGATGAAGGGACATTACTGGAACCTCCCTAGGGACTTGGACCCTCCTCTGGGTGTCCGCTAGCATGGCATGCACTATACAGTTTCAGGAATGTCTTTCTTCCTCTGACTTGTTTCCTGGACCCTAAACTTTACTTCAGATTCACTGTTTCTTTTCCAGGGGTTCGAATACTGCTACATTAGTTACTTTTCTCATTTCTGTGACAAAATATCTGACAAAAGCAATTTTTGTTTATTTCAGCTCACAGTTTGAGGGCGCAGTCCATCATTGGCTGGAAGGCACGGTGTCAGGGAGTCCAGGCTATTGATCTTACTGCATCTGCCATTGAGAAGTACTGAGGGAGGGGAGGAGGAGGGAGAGAGAGGGGGAGGGAGGGAGGGGGAGAGAGAGAGTATCTGCATCTGCAGTCAGGAAGTACAGAGGGAGGGGGAGGGGGAGGGGGAGAGAGAGAGAAGGTGTGAATGCTGGTTCTTGGCTTGTTTTCTCCCTAGTGTTCAGTTCCCATGGAGAGGCGCCACCCACAGTGGGTGGATCTTCCCACCTCAGTTAACCCAACCTAGAAACTCTCTCAGACAGACCCACAGCTTTGTCTCCAGGTGATTCTAGATCCTGTCACATTTTCAATCAAGATTAGCTATCCCTCAGACCAAACAGCAGCTTAGCAATCACATGCTTCTCTCTGTACAGATCCAAAAGTCCACACTGATGCAGCCTCACACAGTAAGCTGCCCCTGATGTCCTTTCAGGAAAGGGAGAAATGGACAAAACTCTAAAGTCTCGCTGTGCTGGCTCACATTTCCAGCACATTACCCACGGGGAGCGTGGGTAGCTCTGTTGACATTTGAACAGTAGCTATCAAGCCTTTATTGAATAATGTGATGAATGCTTAAGCTGTTTTTGTTTTCGTGTGTATCTGACATTTCTGAATCGATTGTTACAGTGCTGTTTAGAATATCGAACACAAAATGGTCTTGTTTGAATATGTAACAGTATAACTTAGATGAAGGTCGTGGGTTTGGGATCAGAACCACTAGTTTTTTGAGACTGCCTTGATCATTCCAAATCCAGACAAGGTCCTCTACCTGACTCCTTTGCTCGGCTCAGAAGTAGGACCAGCACTTCTATTTGTCACCCCAGGAAAAAGACATTTGTCTTGAAAATATGACATTCCTTATTTGTATGTGTGATATACATGTGTACAAATGTTGAATTATATGTGCATGTGTGTGTACTTCAGGACATGCTTTGGATTCTTCCTCTATCTCTCTCCACTTTGAATAAATTTGTTTGAAAATTTGAGTTTCGTTTTAAGTTTTTTTATTATTTTTTTCTTTGAAATTTTCATACACGTATGCAGTGTTTTTTGATTTATCTATCCACCTCCCACTCCCCCCCAACTCCCCCCAGAACCACCAATCATCTCTCTCTCCCAACTTTACATTCTTATTTATTTCTGATGATTATTTTAGATTCGCTGAGTTCATTTAGTGCTGCTCATATGTTCATGGTGTGGGCTCATCCATAAGAGCTCGGGGAACCTACCAGTAGCCATTCGCCTAGAGAAAAGTGACTCTCCCTCCCCTGTCAGCCATCAGATGCCAATGGCTCCTAGGGTGGAGCTTCAGAGGACCCTCTCCCTCCACGCATGTTTGTTTTTAGAGCCAGAGTCTCACTATGTACCACTAGCTAGCCTGGAACTCTATGTAGATCAGGCTGGTCTTGAACTCACAGAGTTTCACCTGCCTCTGCTTCCCGAAGGCTGGGATTAAAGATGTGCACTACCACTCTCAGCTCCACGCTGGAATTTTTAAAAATTATTTTTATGTGTATGAGTGTTATGCCTGCATATATGTAAGTGCATCCATGCCATGCAGTGCTAGAGGAGGACAGAAGAGGGTGTTGGATCCCCTGGAACTGTAGTTACAGACATTTGTTAGCTACCATGTGGGTCTGGGACTCAAACCTGGATCCTATGTAAGAGGATCACTCCAGCCCTATGCTGGAATTGTTAACTGGCTTGGTCTTGCGTGGCCTTCTGTGGTAATGTGGCTGCTGTGAGTTAATGTGTGCACCAGAATGTGTGCACCAGCCATGTCACGTCCAGCATAATTTTTGAGATACAGTCTCTCGGTGATCCTGGATCTCACCTGTTCACCTAGGCTAGCTGACCAGTGGGCTCCAGTGGTCTGCCTGTCTCCGTCTCTGCACTCTAGCACTGGAGTTACAGATGCATGCTTCTGCACGGGCTTTTACATGGCTGCCGGTGATCGCAGGTCTTCATGTTTGTGCAACAAGCATTTTACCAACTGAGCAATCTCTCCAGCCTGTCTCTGATTTTCAGACATTGTTGGGGTAGGATCCTAACCTTGTCAACCCCTTTAGAGCTAGGGATGCTTGCTATCCTAGGGCTCAAGCACGTGGGAGAGGATCTGCCAGTCAGTCCAGGGCAGGTGTTGACTCTGCCACTGGTGATGCGATGTAGGTGTTCGCCTCCTGTCCCACTTTCTGTTGTCAGGAACCTTGGCCACGCCTGGGAGGCCTAGGGCTTGGCCCACACATGGCAGAGGTGATCTCTGTGGGATGCAGATGACCTTTCCCTACCACACCAGCTAACACAGGATCTCACAGGATGCTCCGTACACAGCCTTTGTTTAAACTTTCAATGCTCTCCATCCTGGGGGCCTGTGATAGTTTTACTCTTGCTGTCTACCTATTCAGTGAGCTCCACCCTCTGTAGTTCAAATCTAAGAACCTGAAGTGACACAAGATTCAACAGGTATCCAGCCAGTGTAGGTCCAGTTGAGTTTGGTAAGTAAGAGTCAGGCTAAAAAGCTTAGTTCAAGGCCAGGTGAGGAGGCTTCCGGGAAGCCCAGAGTCTGGGGCTGTCAAGGCTAGTGTTATGAGCACTGCGTATGGTTACATTAGAAAGGTTCAGAATGATCTGTCATTCAGGCAGACCTATGTGTTCTCGATCTTATTTTAATGTTTGACTGACAATGCTGAAAATCATTGTCTGCATATTCATTTGCCAGGGTAGTGTGGGCAAAGTGTTCAGAAGCATGGGATGGTCTCTGAAAAAGGAAGGGGCAGCCAGTTTGAAGGCCCGTAGTCACTTCATGGAAATGGAAGCCTCACAGAAGTCCTCAGACAGCAAGATTTGGCATCAAACTATGCCATTTTGTGCAAATGACTTCTTGAGCAGAAGCATTTGAGTTCTCTGGTAGTATGGATTGAAACTTTATGTGTAGGGTTAGTCTTTAATTTTTCTCTTAAAGACTTTTCAAAAGAAAATTCTTAAAGACTTTTCAAAATTCTCCAACACTACAAAGATCAATAAACTAAAAAGTAAATCTCATACAACCTGGTTCAGAACAACAGAAACGTAAAACCTAAGGAGTCACATGTGTTTTCGAGCCCTGGGCTGAGTCCCGGGACTCTGATTTCTTCTCATCCACTGGCCCACTGCCCAGCTCTAAAACTGACTGCAGGCTGTTCATTCTCCTCTTGCCTCAGTTTCCTCTCTGTAAGAGTGAGTTATAATAGTTACTTTCCAGATGGTTGTCAAGACATATCCCAGATCATGTTTTGGAGAGACCCTGTGTGGGTACTGAAACAAGCGATCCCTGGTTAGGATAAACTAATTCTTTTAAATAGACTATTTTTAGAGCAGTTTCAGTTCACAGAGTTCCCTACACTTTCCACCCACACATGAGTGTGGTTCATCAGCATCTAGCTCTGCAGTGGTGTATCTGTAAAATTGCTGAGTCTACAAAGACTCAACATCACCTGACCAACCCATAGTCAACACTGTGTTCACTATTCTAGGACATTCCATCTAGGGTTGCATGGATGTTTGATGACATAGATGCACCTTATGGTATCACACACAACACAACAGTTTTACTGCCCTGAAAACTTCTGTGCTGTTAATCCCTTCTCCCCACTAACTTCTAGTCACTACTGATCTTTTCATACATGCATATAAGGTGTTTTGATCAAATCTATGCCCACTCCCTCCCTTCCAACACCTCCCGTATCTCCCCATCACTTTTTTCTTTTTCTTTTTTTTTTCTTCTTTCATTTATTTATTTTTATGAGGCTTTTGGCTACTCTAACATTCCCCCCTCTGAAGAGGTAACCCTAAAATCTTTCAAGGATTAGAAACAAGCTCCCAAATACTTTCGACATTTTTGGCCTTTGGAATAGAGTGTATTGCTAACAGTCCCAACGGCATTTTGACTTTTAGCTCAGAAACTGGCTAGTTTTCTTGGTGTCTTTTTACCCTAACTGCCTAGCCAATTCCTACCTCCTATTCTTATCATGCCGTCCTCTGAAGGGGTTACCCAAATTGTCAATAGGGAATAGGGACACAGACCACTCTGGCTTCTTCCATACTGACCAGGGATGCAGGGTGAGGCAGTTGGAGTATCCCTTCAGTGGGTCTATCTAAACGACTCCCAAATTGTATAACTCTTATCTCTAAGGGGAAAAGAAGGTCCTTGAATCATGAATAGGAGATGTGAAGAAGTAAAGGCAAGAGTAACTAGCATTACAAGTTCTAGACCAGGAACTAGAAGTCAGAACAGGGAAATTTTCACGTTAATATGAGAGTCCATTGGAATTTTTTGACAAGGGCTTCCAAAAGCATCCCTCTATTGGGTTCTGCCTCGTTTTTCTTTTGTCTGCCAAGACTGGACTCTAGAGTGATGGATTCAGGATTTGCTTTCAGGTACTTTGATAACTGTTGGAGTGGTTAGAATCAGTGTCAATTCCCTCTCAAAGGCTTCTAAATAGGGGGAGAAAACAAATTTATCCATTATTTTAGAATGGTAGCTGGTTGTCTCCCTTAGCTACACGTTGTAATCCCTTGAACTCTTAAAGAAGTATACTGATGACTTTACTCTTTGGTTATACTTTCCTTTTGGGTGTTTAAGACCATACAGTTGGCCCCAAAAAATCAATTTATTTTTACACTTAAGCCTTATCTACATAGCACATGATAATTAAAAGTATCAGACTGGTAGAACTAATGTTATTGGGTGTTTAACAGCCATACTTTAAGGTCTAAGGTCTATACTAATGTGGTCAGAGGGGCTTAAAGGGCAGTTTCTGCCCCTTGCCTTCCAAGGTTGACCAAGTTCCAGGGGACTGTGGAGCATCTCTAAAAATGTCCTGTAAATGTGGTGAGTCACCTGTCCTCTTGTTCAGGGAGGACATGGAGACCCCACGAGATGGACTTGAACCAGTGTCCAGTCTACAAAGAGGAGGGTCAACTCAGAGGAAACAATTCATTCATGCTTCCAAGTGAAACCAGACATGGTCGAACAGGACCTTTTACTTATCTTCACACAGATGGCGCTTGTAAAAGAAAGGAGCCAGGGGCTCCTCCCAAGCCCATGTGACCCCTGAGGAACAGATCCTCAAATGACCTTAAGTGTCACTACTGATCTTTATAATGTCTGTGGTTCTTTCTTTAGAATGTCATGTGACTGGAATCATACTCCACACAGCCTTGTCACAAATATTTAAGAGTCCTGTATGTTCTGGGTATGGCGGTAAATGCATTTAATCCCAGCAGTTGGGAGTCAGAGGCAGGCAGATCTCTGTGAGATAATGGCCAACCTGGTCTACATAGTGAGTTCTAGGCCAGCTGGAGCTACAGGAAGACCCTGTCTCAAAAAAAAAAAAAATAAATAAAAGAGTTCTACACATGTTCTTAGGAGTTCAGGGCTTATTTCTTTTTTTATTGGTGAACAATACTCCACTGTGTAGTTATAATCCATTTTATTTATCCATCCACCTATTGAAGGATATCTTGATCACCTCTGAGTTTTGGCAGTTACAATTGGATCTGATATAAATATCCATGTGCGGGTTTTTGTGTGGACCTAAGTTTCAAATTCATTTGGGTGAATACCAAGGAGCTTATCTGTGTGGTAAGAAGATGCTTTTCATAAGAACATCGCAAATCGTCTTCTACCATGGCTGTACTGCTCTGACCTGCAGTGAAGAGAGTTCCTGCTGCTCCACACCCCTGTAGTGTTTGGTGTTTCTATTACTTAGGATTTGAGTTATTTTAATAGATGTATATTTGGAGGAATTTGGATATGGCTTGATAGAGTCCTTGAAGAGTGTGCGTACTGGAACCTGGGCCCCTGTTCCAGTGTGGATGGTCAAGGTCCCCCAGAAGGTGTATATGCTAAAGTCTTGGTTGCCAGATGTTGGGCCTTGGGGGAAACTGCTGAATCCCAAAGGCTCTGACCTCATCAGTGGAGATGAACTCCTTGAAAGACTCTAATGCGATGACATTATTTGGGAGATGGGCCTGTTTGGAAGAAGCGTGTCCCCGAGGTCACGTCTCAGCTACACCATGTCCCCGGACCTTTCAGCTTGCTCTCTGCTTCCCAGTTGTCGTGAGGTGAGCAGCTCTGCTCTTCCTGACCTTTCCTCCAGTATGTGCTTCCTCACCACAGCTGCAGATCAGGGAGGCAGCTGAGCAGGAGCTGAAACCTGAAACCAGAAGCCCAGACAAATCTTTCCTCTTTTCAGGTTTTTTAACCAGGTATTTTGTTATAGTAATAAAACCCTAACATAATCCCCTAATGTGTAAGAGGCAGAAAAACCTTTTAAGAGGTAGAGCCCAGTGGAGGATGATCAGATCACTGGGGACAGGCTCTTCGATGCGATTAATATACTTCCTGCAAGATCTAGTTAGTTCTTGTGAGTTACAGAGTAGTTATTACAGACCAGGCTAGGACTGTGAATCTGTCCGGTTTTTACACTGTTACCTCTTTTCACATACTTCCATAATAATGTCATCTTCCATGAGACCCCCATCAGAGGCTAAATTAACAGGGTGACCTAATTGTGGACTTTCAGCCCTCAAAGCTGTGAACTAAGCTAACTTTTTTCCTCATAAAATGACCTGCTTTAGGTGCCTTGCTACAGCAAAGGAAGGTGATATGTTATATAACTGTTTGTTCTAAATTGGAGGAGGAAGACTGGATAACTCAGGGAACTCAGAGAGGTACAAGATTCAAAAGGCCCCTTGCCGAGGCTCTATAAATAGTAAACAGTTGCTAGAATAGGAGAGTCTTCAGTGGCAATGTCTGCACATTGGGTGGGGGCTCCAGAGATGCATCACCCATGCCGGGTGGGCTCTCCAGTGAGGAAGCTGGCTGTGAACAACCCCAATAACGTCATGCTTCACCAAGCTCATTTAGGTAGAATTATTCCTTTGCCTATTTAGGGGCGCTACCTGGAACGAGAAGATACTTTTCATGTCTCCCTGGGAAAAGTCATGGGACACGTTCATGTGCTGATTTGCTGTCTGTACATCCTCTTTGTTGAGGTGTCTTTCCAGGTACTGGGCTTTTAAAACCTTAAATGTCTCATTTTCTTTTCACTGACTTTGAAGCTGTCATCTCAGCTTTGCCTGTGGCAAATATTTTCGCCCAGTCAGTGGCTTATTTACTCACTCTGTTGAGCAGGTGAGTTGATTTTCATTCTGAAACTATTCTGAAAAAATCTAAGGTGAGCTATAGATCAAATATTTTATAGAATGAAAGGAATATTAGATTCTTTTCTATTGAAATTTATGCAAATTTTCAGAAAATTCTTCGTTTTGGCATTGTCTCATAATATTTTAAAAAATGAGCCAAGCCGAGTGCGGTGTGCACACCTTTAATCCCTGCACTCAGGAGGGAGGCACAGGCAGAGGCAGGTTGATCTCTGTGAGATCGAGGTCAGCCTGGTCTACATGGGGACTTCCAGGTCAGCTGTGGCTACAGGGGAACTCCTGTTTCAAAAACACACACACACACAGACACACACACACAGACACACACACGCACGCACACACACACACACACACACACACACACACACACACACACGCGCCACTCTTTACACATTTATTCGGAATTAGGGTGAATTTTTTAAGTGGGAGTGGCAGGATTGAGCTAAGGGAGAGAAGATACAGATTGTAATAAATTAGAACTATGTAAACCTGAATTTGTTTCTCAGAGATGAGGGAGAAGGTAGGGAGGGGAAGTACTGCCAGGAAGGAGGGTCCACTTTTTATTTACATCTGTTTCCCACTCCTGAGCTGTAGCTGGAGAACTACTCAGCCCTCCCTAACCATCTCCTCTAGATACTATATATGGGCACAGGAACAGGCTGGTTTTCTCTGCTGCTCAAAGAATTAACAGGCTGTGAAGAAGTGTTACTGGAAGTCTTGGGGGAGTCCTGGTGGAGCTGCCACATGCTGCCAGGGAAATTGGGGTTCTTAGACTCATTAGTAAAAGATTTAAGAAGGGACTCAAATGGAAGTTTGAGGATGATTTATTCAGAGTCAAAAGGAAAAACCCCAGGGCAGGCTGTAGATCTCCCAGCTGGCAGGGGTTACAGGGAAGAGAACCGGAAAAAAGAGCCTCACTATTTGAGAAGAGCCAGCATGGAGGTCAGCCACACTGGGGTTGGGTAGGCACATGATAGGAGCTGGAGCCCTCACCACAAGGGCGTTTACTAGCATAGTTAGGTGGAGGAAGGGTCAGTTAGGACTCAGAGAGGCAGGCAGACCCAGCGGAACCTCATGGCAGCCAGTAGGGGCCGCACTAGGGGGTGGAAATTTGGGGGGAAGGAAAAATACATTATCTTAAGGTGAACCTGTGTTCCTGGGGTGGTCCCCTAGCCAGGTTCCTCAAGGAAGGGGCATGTGTCTGCCTAGAGGGAGATTCCATTCTGCACCAGATCACTCTGCCATGTGCATACAGGAACCGTTCACGCCCACCCTAGCATTGGGGTACACCTTCGCCCAAGGTAAGATGCAGCTTCAGCTGGACAGTGTTCAAGAGGGGCTCATGATAGGGAGCTGAGGACATCTTGAGGAACCTGCCTCTTCTGCACTGGATCAGTTGATGTGGGGCTGAGACTGAGCAGCTTGAAGAAGGTGTTTATCTCTGCTTGGACATGTGGCTGGAATCAAGGTGCTATTGCCTGATGCTGGCCTGAAGCCTGTACTTGACCAAGGCAGGTCCCTGCTCCTCCCGCCAGGCTGTGTGGGTTGTTAGTACTGTCTCTCAGTATTCTGAGGCTACTGTGTCACAGCACTGTCTCAATGAACCCTCAAGTCATTAGTTTTGCCTGCTGTGGTTTTGCACAGGCTGTTTCCACTGTTTTGACAATGTCTTGCCAGAATCGTTCTGTTGAGGACTGAAGTCCTGCTCAAGCCTGGGATTCTAATAACAACGAAGTAGTTTCAGAGCAACAAGGGGGATGTCTTCATGACAGAACCTGGCACAAACCTCCAGGTATCTAATTAGAACTCGTGGGAAGTGCAGCAAGGGGCTGCCTGCCATTTGCTGAGTTCTCAAGTGCCTCAGGAGCTGAGCCCTGGCTCAGGCCTCCTTGGCTTGTTGATAAGAGGGCTTCTCTGTTGTGTCAATACTCTTGGAAGGCCTTTGGGCAGTCAGCTACTGTGTTCGGGCTACTGTGAGCACCTAGCCGTTAGGGCAGTGCTCCTTCAGAACTGCTTTTATGGGTCTATTACTAACGGCTCACCGCTGCTCCTGTCCTACACCTTCCATAGTCTCTGGTTCAACCGGGCTTCCTTTATCAGCTGATCTTTCTCACAGGATGTGAAGTTGAATTGCCCATTTTGTTGATGCAAAAGCATAACTCTCACCTCAAAGGGGGTAAGAGTTTATTCTGGAGCCAAGTATGAGTGACCATGGCCTGGGAACACAGATTCAGGTTACCCCAAATTCCATGTTCCTGCGTGGTAACAGTTACATTACATTTCATAGTAACAAAGAAAAGTGGGAAATGAAGACACCTTTCAAATATATTGGTGGATATATAGATACAGTCGGTAGGCAGGTAGGCAGGTCATAGCAAAGCAGGGGGTGCGGTGAGGGGTGGGTTCTATTATAGGTCTCAGATGCTATGTGATGACCTTAGCTTTTTGATTGGTGAGACCTAGTGGTTTGCTAAGTTAATACATTTTAGTGGTCACAAGAATGTTAATTCAGAAACAGAGGTATGGGCTTAAAGATGTCCCCAGATAATTTGTGAATAGGCCTCGGATCTGCAACATTCCAGACTCTCCTCAGTCTCCAGAGTGCTAATCAGTAGGTGATCCTTTCAGGAAGTTCAGTCCAAGATGCAGGAGTTCTTCTGGGAACTTTCTTTCACAATTTGAAATTTTTGTGCAATCTTAGACCAATTCTTATTTAGCTTCATGAAAGTCCCTACCTGTTTCCTCCTTAGGATGTATTGATAACTCTGTGTTGATTACTTTTCTCATTGCTGTGACCAAATACCCAGTAAGAAGCAGCTTAAGGGAAGAGGGTTTATTTTGGCTCAAAGTTTGAGGAGACACAGCTCATCACAGGCCTGAATGCATTGTGGGGGTGTCTCCAAGACAGCTGGCTGGGCGTTCCCCCAGGGTTCTTTACCCCCAGGCAGACAGGAAACTGAAAGACAGGAAGTGAGGTCGGCTATAAAACCTTAAGGTCTGCCCCCTGGTGACTGACTTCCTGCAGCCAGGCCTCATCTCCTGAAGCAACCCACCAGGTGGCCAGCAACTAGAGCTGATGGAGGAACATTTCACAAAAGCCGAATTAGAGTAAGGAGCAGCCTACAGGCTTCGGAATTGCACCGCCCTGGATTGGACTCCTCTTCTTGCAGCTTGTGAGCTCTGCGAGCTTAAAGTTGCTGAACCTCAGATTTCTCATCTCAGAAGCGAAGATATTTTATTCTCCAGGATTGCTTTGAGGATATATGAGATAGTGATTGAAAATCACTGGGCATGCCCTAGGCACTCAGGGAACATGAGTTTCCTTCTGGGCATGTCCAGAAAGATTGCCACACACAGCCATCCTTCAGAATAATTTTATCATCTATTTTCTCAATGTCTGGTGCCGAGGGAAACTGCCAAACGATCACAGCAAAACTCAACACTGCTGCCTATTAAGGAGCTAATGAGACCTGGTAATTAACTAGAGTTTTTCCATTATATGCTTTTGCAGAACAAGATGAAGAAAGAGATTAGGATATGATTATGATGTCAGGTGAAATGAAGGGGAATTTCCCAGCATGCATTGGAAGCTCATACTTTAATAAAGTGATGATAACTGCATGAATGTTCTGCACTGGACAGTGGAGTTTCCAGTGAATGTTTTCCTTTGGATTCTGCGTACATCTAGATTACACATAATATAAAATACACGATCATTTTATTCCATCTATGATAGGCCCAGAAGGTTCTAATGATCAAAAGATTCCAAAGCCTCCAACTTTCACTTCAGCAGGTGTGGTGGGTGGTTCTGTCAACTTGACCCTACCCAGACTTACCTGGGAAAACAGTTCATCTCCCCCGAGCATCACTTTTTCCAGCACCTTCATTATTTCCTTTTAAAATTATTTATTTTTTATGTTTATGTGTATAAGCGTATTGCCTACATGCAGTGTGTGTGTGCACAGGGGGCCAGGGGTCAGTGATAGGCACCTTCCTCTATCACTGCCCACCTTATATGTTGAGACTGGTTCTCTCACTGAAGCTGGAGCTCACTGATTTAGCTGGCTGGCCAATGAAACCCAGGGATCTTCCTGTCTCCAACTCCCAGCGCTGGGCTCACAGGCGTGCACCACTGTACTTGATTTTTTACATGGGTGCTGGGGATTCAAACTCAGGATTGCATGCTTGTGCAGCAAGTACTCGGTCAAGCTGAGCCATCTCCCCAGCATTTTGACCTTTTATTTTAGCGTGAATCCCTTTTAAAAATATTAAAAATGGGCTTAATATAAGCAGCATGCAATGTTACCGTGACAGCAACTCATACAAAGACAAAAACGTGCCAAGTGGCTGGTCAATGCCAACCCGGCTTGTGTAAGTCTGCACAATGACAAAACTGCCCCATGTCTGATTTCTCAGCTATGCAATGTTACCGTGACAGCAACTCATACAAAGACAAGTGGCTGGCCGATGCCAGCCCAGCTTGTGTAAGTCTGCACAATGACAAAACTGCCCCATGTCTGATTTCTCAGCGCACACCCCAGTTGAGAAGATCCATCCATGGACATTTTGGCGCAGTGAGCCAAATCTTGCCATGAATTTTCTTCCAGCCTCTCTCCTTTTCTTCCAACCCTCAAATACTGTCAGATCCATTTGGTTCCAGTTGTCTTGGAAATGACTGAAGGCATAGAATGTGGCCGGGTAAGGATGCCTGAATTGATACAGTCCAAGCATCACCTTGTAACTTGTATACATCTTTGTACCAAGGAGGCAGGACCAGAAGGGCTAGAGCCCCGGCGCTCGGCTCTCGGGTAGGTTCCCTTCTCTGGTTTCAGGTCTCTTGCTCCATTTAGTTCTCAAGCACCCAACTCCTCTTGTTTTCATTAGAATTTCAGCACAGTTTAGATAGACAGTAGATGATGAGTACCCAGGACAGTCTTCAAGCAGAAGCCAAGCCAGAAAAGCCACCATCTTGGGATGATTTGAGCAACAGAATGCAAAACGGTCTAGGCAACTTAACTTTAGTTAGAGGGTTATAATGGGATTGTTTGGGGACCGACTTATCCTGTTGGTGGGAATTTTAACACTTTTTTAAGACAAGTTCTCATGTAGCCCAGGCTGTCCTTGACTTTGCTATGTGACTGAGGCTGGCCTTGACTTTGCTATGTGACTGAGGCTGGCCTTGATTTTGCTATGTGACTGAGGCTGGCCTTGAGTTTGCTATGTAACTGAGGGTGGCCTTGACTTTGAGTTTCCTGACTTATCCTGTTGGTGGGAATTTTGACACTTTTTTAAGACAAGTTCTCATGTAGCCCAGGCTGGCCTTGACTTTGCTATGTGACTGAGGCTGGCCTTGACTTTGCTATGTGACTGAGGCTGGCCTTGATTTTGCTATGTGACTGAGGCTGGCCTTGAGTTTGCTATGTAACTGAGGGTGGCCTTGACTTTGAGTCTCCCACTGTCACCTCCCAAGTGCTGGGATAATAGGTATGTGGCCACCACACTTGGCTTACAATGGGGAGTTGTAAACATTTCAGATCATTTGGAAAGCACTTAGACATAAGTGTGAAAATAACAAAGGAGCTGGGCTAGAGAGATGGCACAGCGGTTAAGCACAGGGCTGCTCTTGCAGAGGACCAGGGTTCAAATCCCAGCACCCACTTGGTGGCTAACAACCATCTGTAACTCCAGTTTCAGGAGCACCAATGCCCTCTTCTGACATGGCTGTACTTCCTTACATGCAGGCAATACACTTATACATATAACAATAAAGAAAGAAAGAAATAATTAAAAAAAAGTAATGAAAGCCCCTCAGCAGATTTCATGCATTCTGTCAAGTTTGAGTCAAGTTTGTTTTTTATTTTTGTTCTTGTTTTTTATTTGACAGGGTCTCCTTAGTCCAGGCCCATCTGGAAGTCATTGTGGACCAGGCTGGCCTTGACCTCAAAAAGATCTGCCTGCCTCTGCCTCCCGAAGGGTGGGAACACCATACTGTGTACCCAGATATCTCTCAGTATGTGTTCATCCACTGGAGTCTAGTCAGCCTATCTAGTCTGTCCCTTAAAGATCAACTCTCCCTCACCTGACATGATCAGCTGCCAATAGTTCCATGACTAAGGTTGGGGCGTCTTGTCCACCTCCCCAGTTCTACACTTGGTTTTTGTCTGTTTGAGTTTGCACGGGTCTTGTCCATCTCCCCAGTTCTACACTTGGTTTTTGTCTGTTTGAGTTTGCATGGGTCTTGTCCATCTCCCCAGTTCTACACTTGGTTTTTGTCTGAATGAGTT
>NW_008360311.1:7046477-7049523 GCF_000622305.1 Nannospalax galili
GGCACGGGTCTTGTCCATCTCCCCAGTTCTACACTTGGTTTTTGTCTGAATGAGTTGGCACGGGTCTTGTGCATGCTGTCACCATTGCTGTAAGGTGATATGAGGAAGTTCCCAGGAACTGTAAGACTCTGTTTCCTTAAGATCACGTACCTGGCTCTTACAAACTTCTTGCCCGCCTTTCCACAATGGTCTCTAGGCCATGGGTGGGCGAGGTTTAATACAGAAGTCCTGTCCAGGAACAGGCAGCCTGCAGTCTCTTATTCTCTACACTTTGGTCAGTTGGTTCCTTCTGTGCACATTGCCCTCCATTCCATAAGGAGGCTTCGCTGGTGAGAGCTGAGGGATGTATTACTGTTCTCTCTATCCCATTCCATTATGTTCCCTGAGGTTCCATTGTAGATGTGTTGCATAGGAATGAGCATCTCTCAGTCACTTACTCTCTGTGACCAGTTGTGGAACTCTGTAATAGACATCATCTGTTGTAAAAAGAAGATTCTTTGATGAGTGGTGACAGGTATGCTTATCTGTAAATATAAGATTTATAATTAGCACACAGTAACGCATTACATTTGTCTAGGGATGTGACAGAGGGTAGTGTTTTCTCAACGAATGACCTTTCCAGTCATGTGTATTTGGCTTTGTTTACAGTGCCACCCATGAGTTCCCTCCCATTGAGGGCACTTTAAGTCCAATTACATAGTTGTTTATTGCCCCCAAGATAAAAGTGCCACTACTGCACCACTCTAATTCGTTGTGCCAGTCATTGTGGTTATTAGGCTTTAAAACGGGGTTAGACCTTAATTGTTTTTCTCCCTTGGCAGCTTGCATAGTGTCCTCTAGAACTATGACATCTAGTCTTCAGGGAGGAGACTTCCAGGTCAGTTCCAGCTCCGTTGCTCCAAGTCCTGTGTCCAAAGTATGTCCTGTCTTCAGCAATAGGATCTTACCTTCAATTTCTGGGAGACAACCAAGGGCTGTGGCAATAGCCTGCGTTATTTTGGGAATCTCTGGGAAAACACAGACCACTTGGCTAAGTAGAGGCACAGACCGTTTGATTAATAACTGTGCATTCCTGAAGTGCATGAACACTCAGGAAAAAAATCAGCTTTGGGTGTGGAAACATGAATAATGGAAGTCGATTGGGTACAGAAAAATAGGCTGAGTGTGAACTGTAAAATTCTATTTCTGAGTGTTCAGATGTGCCTAGTAAGATGGAAGAGTTCTTAATTTCTATCTTAAAAGCAACCAAGAAAAGCAAAGCTTCCAGAAGTTTCAAGGGTATGTTTTGAGCTCAAGGTGTAGCTTAGTGGTAGAATAAGTGTACAGCATGCTCAAGGCCTTGGGTTCAATCTGTAGTGTGCGCAAGAACACTCACATACATGAACACACACAGACACATTTTGTTCACAAGGGTAAGTACAGGGGCAAGAAGTCAGACTTTGGGGTCCATGATCTTCAGGGCAGTGCATCTAAACCATAATGTAGTTGCACAAGTCACAGAAGGAGTTCTGTCTCCTGTCTGAGAAGTTTGTCTCAGGTTTCTGAGGGAGACAGACAGATCACCAGGGCTTTTCTATAACATCCTCCTGCCTAGGACAACTCAACGTGTGGTACCACATTTTGGGAGACCTCTGGTTTTGTTCAGAAGTTGGAAAAGTCTGTAGTTAAAAAATATTAATGAGGGTAGAGATGATGAGGCTCAGCATCCATTGGCTCAGGATGTGATCCCTAACAACAAGACACACACAAGTACATACATGCACATGTCTTCACACACACGAGTGAGCACATACACAAGCACACACATGCACACGTGTGCAAAACATTGACTTGATCACTCCGATAGCAAAGACCAAGCTTGTAAATGACTCGAGGTGGGAGAGAATCAAAGATTCTGGACAGATGGCACAGTGGTGTTCCACACGAACAGGACATCAGGCAGGTCTCTCAGTTTCTTCTGTAAAGATGGTGCCAAAGATGGTGTGCAGAGCATTCAGCACAGACCCGGCTTCAAGGACGTTCTCAGTAAGTCAGTAATGACTGCTGCTGTGCCTGGCCCTGTGCCTGACCGGGCCTCCGCTGTCACCTGCCCTCTCCTTCGATAAGCAAGAGCTGATGAAGGAACAGCAGAAGGGGAGAGCAGAAGATTCTTAGCAGCCCAGGACAACGCAGCATCATCTCACTTTAGATAGGCTCGACTCAGCCCCCGTTTTGAACTAAAATCTGAAGCGTTTAGTATTTCATCCATATCACAACCACACTTCCTATGCTTTCCATCACTAAGGTTTTAAGTTAAAAGTTGAAGTTTGAGTTTTAGTTTTCTAGGTCTTGGTATCATCATATGTTAACTCGAATCATTTGTGCATGATATCAGGGTATAAGTAAATAATGGAATATACATAGCTGTACTGTTTATAAAACAAAGCCACGTGTTGTTCAGGGTTATATACTCATGGAATTAAAGAAGGGGGGAAGTAAGGATAACTAATGAAAAATGCCAATTGATTTTTGGGGAAAGGGAAGGCAATGTGAGAAAGATAATCCAGAGAGTTTACCTGCTTTGGTAATGTTTGGAGTGGATACAGGGAAATCAGTAAAGTGCAGGCTTGTATAGAGGCACAGTCTTCATTCTGTATGGTGCGGGGGAGGATGCTGCAGAGATGGGCGTGCAAGGCCGAAGGAATGGACACAGAAACAACGTCACAGTGGGTTCCCGCATGTGTCCCTGGTGGCGGGGTGCGCTGTGCTTGTTGTACCTTCTGATCCTGCTAATGTTCCCGGCTGGGATGAGTCTCTTCTGCCTTGGTTATTTTATTTTCTGGGAACTCGCTGTACACACAGGGTTCTATTCACAGCTTTGACATCTCAAGTTTTTAATACCAAATGCTTTACAAGCTCTAGCTAATCCATCAGTTTGATTCAATTATCTTCTCCTCCCACAACCTTGGTGAATGCTCTACTCAAAATTAGAACAAGATCAACTAAATTGAAAGTCTACCCTGTCCAGGACTTTCCACCAATTATGTCAACAGATGTGTCTTTAGGA
>NW_008360311.1:7049649-7071283 GCF_000622305.1 Nannospalax galili
TTGAGCTGTGAGGACATAGCTCTGGCTTACAAAGTACTAGGACAGGAAAAGTCAGAACTTGAAGTTGAAAAGGAATCTCTTTATTAAAATATAATTTAGTATTGTTACTATTGTGTATATGTATTTGTGTATGTCAGAGAAAGAAACGGAGGAGGGGAAGTTGTGGGAATACTTCTGTATAGCGGTTAGAAGACAACCTTTGAGAGTCGGTTCTCAATGGGTTCCAGGGATCAAAATGAGATCATCAGACTACTCAGCAAATGCTTTTACCCACTGAGCCACCTCACTGGCCCTGAAAATAAAGATCTTGAGAAGGGCAGATAAAGATCAAGATGAGATCGGGGGATGGAATTGGCTTGCCAGGCCCAGTTAGGTACATGGGCAAAACATTGTTTAGTAAACCAATAAACATCAGCAATCTGAGAGATGAGAACCTCAGATGGGGAAACTGAGGCTTGAAAGGTACATGCATAGGCTCGTAGCCACAGAGTGAGTGACAGGCAGAGCTGGCTTCTAGTTCATGTCTGCCATTTGGCACATACCAACTCTTGTGCTGAACCCTTGGGATAAAGTTACCTATAGATTTATGGTTACTTACACCTATGAACCAGAACATAAATCCTTTCACTTTTCTATAAAAATTAGTTTCTGCCTCAGCCCCCGTTGTTTCCACTGCAAACATTTTAATTTAGGCATCACCAGGGAAACTCAGTCATGTGTTGGGCTGTTAGTCATGTCAGCACTAAGTTCATTCCCTGTCCTCTTTTCCCTGGCATCAGTGCTTTATGAGGAAGGCTGGAAGGCGGGTGCACGTGGTGGAGAGATGTTTACTGCGTGGTGTGAGTTGTCTCGGTGGCCTGCTGAGGTCCATTCATTCGACCCCCAGGCTCGTCTGTACCCTAATGGCATCTGGCATTTGAACAGCGCTTTCAGCCGAACCCCTGCTGGATGGGCACTTTGCAGTGTGTGTGTCAGCAGCCTCATAGTCTACCAGCACTCTGTCTTCCCACCAACCACTGTGGCTGGATGGAGGACCAGCAACCTTTCAGTGAGCTCCCACCGCTTCTGGGGCTGAAAGAGCCTCCTGGGGTGTCCCCAGCTCCCTCAGGTTTGGCTCCGAGGTGCTACTTTCCGTTGCGGCAGCAACTGAACTCCACAGACGTCACCTGAAACGGACGCTCTGGTCCTCTCACTTCGGACCTGAAATGGACGCTCTGGTCCTCTCACTTCGGATCAAAACACTTGGAAGGATGAGGGTGCTTTGAGCATCTGGGCTGACACTGAGGGACTGTGGCTTTAGAGCACAGGCTCCCCTTCCCCTCACTAATGGTTAACTTGCCATTATCTGTATTCCATCTCCAACATCTTTTCCTCCTTAGCTCACACTTTACTGAGACCTGTGTGGGAGTGGAGAACAGAACCAGGCTGACAGCCTCTGCTTCCTAATCCTTCCATGTTATTGTAGGACCTGACAGTTTTCCATTGTGTAGAATGAAATACGATCATCGCCTCGTACAGATTCTTTATGAAAGTCCTTCTTTGAGGAACATTATCTTTGACAGTTTTCCATTGTGTAGAATGAAATACATCGCCTCGTACAGATTCTTTATGAAAGTCCTTCTTTGAGGAACATTATCTGGGCTCATCTCCGTGGATGAAACAGTGGTGGTGATACCACCTAGTGCCTGCAGGTTATTTTCAAGCCTGAGAAATAAACGCTTCCCTAGAGGCATCCTTCTGGGGGAAAGTCTGAGAACTCATTCTGTTTCTTAGGAGCTGCTGGTGTGAAAATTTGCCCAAGTTCTTAATACATCAGAAGTTTAGCAGAAGTCATTTCATTTTCTGCTCTGATATCACTTCAAGAACTCTGACATTTAAGGCATAAAAGGGAATAATTATGTAAGATATAAAATTAACAAGTGCCGTGGCAATTTGTGAAATACCAGAGCCGGCTTGATCTTAGTGCCAGTAGGGAATTCAAAGTAAGGATTACTTAGCAGTGACAGGAATGCTGACTGGTGGGCCTGTGCATCTCAGCTGTCAGTCATCCCTCTACACACAGAAAAGTCCTCATTATCATTCTCAAGGTACTGTCCGGATTCTTTTGCTCATGTTAAATGATTTCCTCCTAGACTCTGCCTTCGCCTCCACTTTGAAGCAGAAAACAAAGTCCACCTCCAGACTCTGTGCCTGACTTTTCTGTCCCCTTCAATACAACTTCAGTTCATAAAATAATCACCTTTTGTTGAGAACATTAATGGTTTCTGCTGCCCCACCCAGTCCATCCTTTACTCAGACCAGGTGTTCCTTATGAACTATAAACCTGACCTTTACTCCTTCCTGTAGAAGCCATGATTCTTCTCTACCGCTGTAAGATACCAGCCAGGCACAGTGGTTCACACCTACAGTCCCAGCATTTGGGAGGCTGAGGCAGGAGAACTGTGGGCTTGAGGCCAATCTATAGTGAGACTCTGTCAAAAAATCTAAAAACTAGGAAGATTCTAATTCCTGAGTGCGGTGCACTGTGCTGTCTGTATTCAGTCTGTCAGCACACACACGTACGCATCTCTTCATTTACTAGTTACTCATTAGGTGCTTTATGGAAATGCATACGAATATGAATGAAGAGAGTTTTGCTCTAAGAAGATATAGATGTCTGAGTAAAGGGTAGAAAAGAGGAAAAACAGGGAACACACCGATGTACATGCTAAATGGGGTTCTGCGAAAGACATAGTTGGATGTACCGACCAAGTCTCTGGGAAAGTTGGGAAGGTCACCTGTTGCTCCTGCTCCCTCCCCAGGGAGGCTTTTTAGACAGGGTCACTATGTACCACTGACTGACTTGGAACTCACTATGTAGACCAGGCTGGTCTCGAACTCACAGAGATCCACCCGCCTCTGCCTCCTGAGTGCTTGGGTTAAAGGTGTGCGCCATGTCTGGCCTTCCAGTGCGTTTTTAATCCAGGTGCTCAGGAACTGTTGCTTCACCATTGCTGGACTTAGAACTTCTTGTTTGATTTTTTTAAGTAATGCATAATATTTTTTAAATTCTTTGAGAATTTCATATAATGCATTTTGATGATTCACCCCCACCCCTCCCCTAACTCCCTCCAGATCTAACACCCCCACCTCTCTACTCCGTTCCAACTTGAGGTCTTCTTTTTGTTGCCGTTGGTAATAATCAATGGAGTCCAGTTTGAGCTGCCCATGTGTTCCTGGATGTGGGGCCATGCACTGGAGCATGGTGGACTTAGTTGGGGCCACACCATTAAAGAGAACTGACTCTTCCTCCCCCAGAAGACATCAGTTGACCATAGCTCCTCAGTCAGGGCTGGGGCACATGAACCCGTCCCTGCTGAAGAGCTTCTTGATCAGTAGATGGGTCTCTCTCGCCTTTGTATCCCCAGCATTCCCAAACACAGTGCCTGGCCCATGTTACCATATAGAACCCTGGTTAAATTAGGATGTTATACTGAAACTCACCTCGAATGAGCTGAGGACTGGACTATATTTGCTATTGAGGGATGTTCATTGTAATACATAACAAATGATGTTCATTGACAGCAATATCACATTTATTGATTTTCCTTAGCACATCTTCGGAATTTTTTTTTTTTTGGTCTTTTTGAGACAGGGTCTCCCTATAGCCCCAGCTGTCCTGGAACTCACTATGTAGACCAGGCTGGCCTTGAACTCACAGAGATCTGCCTGCCTCTGCCTCCCGAGTGCTGGGATTAAAGGCGTGTGCCACCACGCCTGGCATATCTTCGGAATTTTATCACTTTCTATTTGAACTACAATGAAAGTGATGTATAATTTAGTCATTCATTCATGACGCATAAGAATCCATGTTAGTATTTTCAAGAAGTGGGATTCTCCTATTCAAGAGGGGAAAGCAATCTGAGAATAAGAGCAAACAAGGTCACTGAGAGATGGCGTGACAAGAGCACAAGCACCGAGGGCTGATAAGGAAGTAGAGTGGCCTGGGAAAGGCAGAGAGTGAGAGACTGTGGAGTGCTCAGGTCTAAATGGAACACCTACATCATATCACCAGGGACCATTGAGGAAGAGGGGGTGGAGAGACTGTAGGGTGCAGAGGGAATGTCTACAGTTAAACAGTACTTGCTGGACATGACAGCACCACTGCACTCGTAATCTCAGAGGCTAGGGCTCCGTATACAAGATCAAACCAGGTAAAATCTCTGCATGAATAGGAGAGGGGCTCATTAAGACCCACCCATATCTGAGGAGCTATTGGCAATTAATGGCTGCTGAGGAAAGGGTGCAGCCCCTGGAGCCTGTGCTCCATGAGATGGCCCTATATCTATGCACATACAGCCAGCACTAAGTGGACTTAGTGGGCTTAAAAACAAAGATCACATTGGGAGGGAAAATTATGGAGGGGCTGGGTAAAAATTGGAGGGAGAGGAGATTTGATCAAAGCATGTATGAAGTTTTTTTATTTAATGTATATGAATGTTTTGCCTGTATGTATGTAGTATATGTGTGCGTAATGCCCTGCAGAGGTCAGAAGAGGGTGTCAGATCCTCTGGACCCGTAGTTGTGGATGGTTGTTAGCCACCATGTGGGTGCTGGGGATCAAATCCAGGTACTCTGGAAACAGCAAGTGTTCCTAACCTCTGAGCCATCTCTCTAGCCTTCACACATGTATGCAATTCTCGATAAAAGAGATTATTTAAAAAGCCTAAGATAAACTGTCTTCATGCAAAGGTGAGAACTGTTCATAGTGGGTGTTTAGACTCTAGATAGTTACAAAAACTGTATTTTACAGAATGAATGGCATGCTTGCTTCCATTTATCTTATAAAGCTATTTTGTGCTTGTAGCAGTTAAATTTTATTTATTTATTTTTATTTGTGTATGAGTGTTTTGCCTGCATGTATGTAAGTGTACCACATGCATGCAGTGCCTGTGGAGGCCAAAAGAGGGCACTGAAGTGCTTGGAACCAGAGTTACAGGCAGTTGTTAGTTGCCATGTGGGTGCTGGGAACTGAACCTGGGTTCTTTGCAGGGGCAGCTAGTGCTTTTAACTAAAGAGCCATCTCTGCAGTCCTGTTTAGCAGTTTTTTGTTTATCTGGATTAATGCTGTGTTAATGAGGAACATTGCTTCTTTTTTTCAAAACAATTGAACTCTAGGTAGAACCTGTAGATCTTGCTTTAAAAGGAATTTAAATGCATACCATTCCTCATTTGAAGTAAGGTTTCAGTTGTATTGATCAGCTTTTTGCCATTATAGCAAAATATTAGAGATAGGCTGCTTACTGAGAAACTTGGCTCACAGTTGTCAGGGTTTAGGGCCACGATGCCCACATCAGCACAGTTCTCTCAGCTCTGTCAGGCTATGGTGATAGCAAAGGCTCGAACAAGAAAAGGCGCCAATGATCACACAGGCAGGAAGCAGAGACTGGGTGAGCTAGACTCTGGGTTTATAATAATGTTTTTTGAGTGCTATAAGTGGGTCACATGAGAGCTAAATCCCTCTTCAAGGGTGGCACCCTGTGGCGGTTTGAATGAAAATGTCCCCATAGGCACCAAGTATGTGGACATTTTGTCCCCAGTTGGTGGCGCTGTTTTGGGAGGTCTTGGAAGGTGTGGCCACGCTGGAGGAAGCACATCACTGGGGGCAAGCTTAGAGAGTTCTTAAGCCTTGCCGGATCTCCAGTCGCTTCTTATGCTTCCTGTGCTGGCTTGAAGATGTGAGCCTCTGCTTCTGTTCCTGCTCCAGCCACCTCTGCCACCAGGCCTCCCCACCATGATGGACTCTTGCCCCTTGGAACCATAAGCTCAAATAAACTCTTTCTTCCATAAGTTGCTTTGGTCAATGTTTCTATCACAGCAACAGAAAAGTAACTAATACACACCCTCAGCTGACCCTAAGCCGCCCCTCTAGTCCCTGTCTAATTTTCCATCAGGTCACCACATCATACAATGGGATTTTTGACTCCTACACAGCAGTTGGCATAATGACCTGTCAGTATCTGCCCAGCAGTTTCTACTTGCTTCTAAAATAGCTGCCCTGTCCTTTCTGGACATCTCTGCTTATACCATGTGAGCTTGGAAGAAGTCTCATATTGTAGTAACATACCAACCTGAGCATGGGAAGGACCATGCTGAGATGGGGCATCTCATGGTCTTTCTCGGGTGGGTTACAGGAAGAGGGTGATGGTGAGAAGTAATCTGGGAAGAAGGAAGGGAGGGGCACTGATGGGTCATCATTCTCTCTAAACAAGAACTGTCTGAATGAGGAAGCTGGAACTCAAAGGAAAGCAGACACTGGAGAGAGCACTGTGGTACCGTTCTAGCTCCTACCCCAGTTTTCCCTATGTCTGACAACCTGGCGCTATCCACAGTCAATTTCTTGCCCAAATAATGCCCTCTTTGACTGTAAATAATTGTGTCTCTGTCACTTGCAGCAGAAACTGATCCACAGAATGGAAAAGGAGGCCTTACGTCACTGTGATGGCTAATCCTGATTATGAACTTGATGAGATTTTAAAATTACCATAAAAAAAATCTCTGGGCATGTCTGTAAGGGCCTATCTAGATTAGGTTAGTAGAGGTACCATCCTAAATATTGACAGTACCATGTCATGGGCTGGGGTCCTATACTGACTATAAAGGAGAAAGTAAGCTGAGCATAAACATTCATGTCTCTCGTCTCTCTGCTCCCTGACTGTGGATACAATGGGATCAGCTACCTCAGTCTCCTACCACCATGACTTCCCTGCCCATGATGAATTTACCCTTACGGGGTGAGCAAAAATGAACCCACCCTTCTTTAAAACTTTTATTTATTTTTATTTTATGTGTATGAGTGTTTTGCCTGCATGCATGTAAGTGCATCCATGTCATGAAATGCCCACAGAGGCCAGAAGAGAGTATTGGATCCCTTGGAACTAGAGTCACAGGCAGTTGTCAGCCACCATGTGGGTGTTAGGAACTAAACCTGGGTCCTGTGCAAGTGCAGCCAGTGCTGTTACCTGCTGAGCCATCTCTCCAGCCCCACCCTCCCTTCTTTAAGTTGCTGTGGTCAGGAATTCAATTCATTATAGCAATGACTCAAGTGGTACAGAAAATTTGTACTGTGAGATGTGGCTCTTGCTGTGATAAACTTGGCCATGTAGTTCGCAGGCCTTCAGAACTGATTTACAAGAAGAATGTTGAAGGGGTTGGAGTTCGGGGTTATAGCAGCCTTAGAATGCTATTAGTGGAGTTTAACGGACCATTCTGGTGGGAGATCAGGAGACAAGAATGCTCAGAGAGATGTGGACAGAGGAAGGCAGGGCCATGAGGTTTCAGAGGGGAGCCAGGTCTTCACTGGGAACTTCATGCATTCAGGCTGTGTCAACAGTGACGAGAGAAAGAGAGAGAGAGAGAGAGAGAGAGAGAGAGAGAGAGAGAGAGAGAGAGAGGAGGGAGGTCAGTCAAAAAGAAAAATATTGTTTGAAAAGAGATGCTTATGAGCAAGTTTAAAGTTTCTGATGACAAACCTGCAGTTGTTCAGATTAGAACCACTGAAGAGTAGAACCTCATATCTGTCCCTTTGGCAGCAAGAAGGTGCCCTCAGGATAAAACATCATCCATCGGAGGCTCCATCTGTGGAAATGCAAATTCATTTGAAAAGAGAGAGCATAAACTGAGAATGCCACTGCAGAGATTTCCTGCTCCTGAAAAGCAGCTGCTTAGAGAACTCGTTCCTACGGGTCAGCACACAGAAACTGGTGGTTAAAGAGGGTCAGACTCCATCCAGAGCTAGAAGCAGAACTTGACATTCTTCTTGTTCAAGCAGCAGTGGTTTCATAGGCACTACAACTGCAGGATCGAGGGAGTTGTCAAGTCCTGGACTGTGATTCCAAAGAACCAAAGTCTAACAGCGTGTAGCAGACTTGGAGTTCCTGCAAGAAGGTCTTGACTGGCCACTTCACAGCACTATAAGTTGATTATTAAGTTTCAGTGGAGACCTCAGGATGTTGGAGATGCCAGAACCATGGGATACCTACTGAAAGGAGTTGAAGGCATGAAGTAAAGAGCCCAAGAGAGGCTTGTGGGTCACAGGTATGGAGAGGTAGAGCTACCCATGCCCTTTGAACCCCAGATGATTCCATCATTAGCCTAAGGTGCTGGACATGGAGCTGTAGGATTTGGCATTTACCCTGCTAGGTTTTAGCCTTGCTTTGGTCCGATCATTCCTTGCTATGCCCTGTTCTCTTTTGTTATGGGAATAATTGTTTTATTATACACTGAGACTGTGTAACTTGTTTTTGATTGTACTGGACTCATAGCTAAGAAATTGCTGAGTCTCAGAAGAGACTGTGGAGACCTCTGGTATTGGACTGAGTACGTTTTACATTATGAGATGGCCAGGAGGCTATGGGAAAAGAAGGAAATGTTATGGCTTGAAATGATGTGTTTGTGTGTCAACTTGACAAGGCACGAAGTTGTGATAGTCAATCTTGATTATTAACTTGCTAGAATTTAGAATCACCATGGGAACAAATCTCTGTTCATGTCTATGAGGGATTATCCAGATTATTGTAACTGGAGTAGGGAGTCTTTCCTTAGATGTGGGCGGTACCATTCCAGGGGTTGGTGTACTAGACTGAACAGTGAACTGAGTACTAGTCTTTGTCACTCTCTGCCTCCTTATAGATGCAACATGACCAGCTGCTTTGACTTTTCCACCATAATGGGTTGTACCCTCAAACTGTGAGCCAGATCAAACCTTTTCTTTCTTAAGTTGGTTTGGTCAGATACTTTTGATCAGTAAGACCAGTAGCCAATAAATACAGTTACTTTCCAGTAGTGCCAGTACTGGGACTCTAGGATGGCCAACCATTTGAGAAGTCGTCAGATTAGGACATTATTATCTCATCCTCTGGAAGTGAAGGGTCACTAAACGCATCTTTTCCTTTTTTTGCGACTTGAATAGTATTTCATTGTGTGTATACACTACACTCTCTTTATCTCTGTACAGTTAGTGGACAGGTTAGAGGATTCCATGTTCTGAAAGTTATGAATAATGCTGTAATGAACCTGTAGGTAGCCCTTTGCCACACTGATTTCATTTGATCTATCTATCTATCATCTATCTAACAAATCTCCAGTAGTGGAATAGCTGGATTGTATGATAATTCTATTTTTAATTGTTTAAAGAATCTCTTTTACTGTTTTCTATAATGGCAACACTAATTACTAATTTAGCTTTCCAGTAGCAGGATATATGGGTTCCCTTTGTCACACATCCTTACCCTCTATGTGATATACATACTAATTAGCTCAATGCATCCACAACGTGTATGTATGTGTGCATATTTCAAGGCATCATGTTAAACATGATAACAGAATACATACATATGCTTTCACTTATCAACAAATAAAAACAGATAAATAGAAGACAGAGTTGAATTCTCCCTCCAGGCTTTGAATATCAGCCTTCCTCAGACTGGTGAACGGCATTAAGTGCAGAAAGTGGAATCTGTCTCCTGGCAACTCAGGGACCAATGGGCGCTTATTGCTTTAGGTGCATCTCACAGTGTACGGGAAGACAAGGGGCCCTGCAGGGGTCAGATTGTTTTCATGCTTCATCTGTTTTCTTTTGGAGAAGGCTGAGCTCTCTACTTGTTTTATGATGTTGAGGGGTTCTCTGTTTATGTGGTTTTTGGCAAGTTCGCTTGACCTTGAATTCCTAAGTGTCATTCTCTAAGGCAACAGAATTTGTGCTGAGGATTCTTTTGAAAAATGCAAAAGTCTTTTTAGGGTACTTTGAGTTGTTAAAGTATCATGATTTGTCAGAATGAATGTATTATTACTAAAATATTTAAAGCAGAAGCAAAACATTAAAAAATTCAACATTAATAACTGTGTGAGGTAAAACTGGTTTTCACTGATTTCTTAAGATTAATATCACTATTATCATCTTTGTATCAAACATTTATCTAGTAATATTTACTGAAGAACATCTTGCCAGGATTTTGGGGCATCAAAAGAAATATCTCCAGGTACAGAGGTTTACAAACTATATAGAAATCATGACATGTATTGGAGTAACTGGAGTGTCCACGGGCCACAGAGGAAAATGTCACAATAGTAAACAAATACTCAACCAAGAATGTCTAGTCTAGTTTGTCTTCTCTGAATAGTTAAGTTTACTGTTCCTGCCTCAGGAATCTCATGGGTTCAGGCAGCCCTGGGGGGAGGATCTCACGGTAACCAACTGTTTTTGTCTATTATGTAGACTCTGGAGTCTCATCAGGCCTTAACCGGGCAGGTGTCTGGCCACCCTGAGAGTCTAAGGTCTTTCTCACTTTTAGAAATTCGGATGTTCCTGCTGTCACGGGTGTGCGTCTTTGCTCTCTTTGCACGTGTTGATCAGTGCGGGTCTGCAACTCAGCCTTCCGTGATTTTTCCTTCCTTCTCTTGTCTCATGGGTCCTGCCTCCTGGATACAGGCCTTGCTTGTGAGAAGTGAACGCTTTTTATGACAGTGTCTTGCAGAGATCTTAATGAAGCAGAACTTTCATTTATTTGCTTTATAAAGGTTAAGGTCTAGGAATCTGAGCTAACCTCTGATAGAATTATTGGGTAGGATTGTGACAGGCCTGGGGCAACGGGAGCAAAATGTTTTAGGTGGCACTTGGAACTCCCCCAACTGCCACTCTGACTCACTGCACTGGGATGAATCTTTCACTTTTTAAACTTATTTATTTCTTAGCAAGGCTCAGAGCTCAATATGGAGCTGATGGAGACATCGAAAATCTGACCCCCTTGTCTCTATCTCCTGAGTGCTGGGATTATAGCTTTGCATCACCACAACCAGTTTATGTGGTGCTGGGACTCAAACCCGGGCTTTGTGCATGTTAGACAAGCACTGTGCTATCTAAGCTATACCCCTAGATCACAGCATATTTCTTTCATAAAATTCCTCTTTTCTTTTTAGATCTCATTTTTATCTCACCCTCTACATATCTATTAATTCAGCAAAACTATGTCGAGTGCCACTGACTGCCAGTTACTGTCCTAGGCCCTGGGGACATAGTGAATAATGAAATAATTCTTTTCTGCCATCACGCATCTTAGCAGAAACGATCACAGACACCACATGTCTTACTATTCAGTGGATAAACAGCTTATGTTGGCTTCTAACCCCTGCTGCAGAACAGATCAGCAACAGATGGTTGTATCTGTTAAATGCCAGGCAAAGATGTACCGTGGCATCTAGGGAGCAACTGATTGCTGGAAAGCCTCAGCTGAGTTCTGAAAGAGACAGAGTGAATTGAGAGTTGAGGGTTTGGGAAGGACAAGGAGAACGGACAGGAGGAGTCTTCCTGGAAGGATGCACAGGGCGCACCCAAGCAGAGAGCCGTGTGTCAGAAGGGAGGCCTGTACCACACATAGAGTCACAGTGCCCTTGATTCAGTGTGCGTGATGTATGACCTTGGGCTAACATTTCATTTTCTAAGCGTCACTTTCCTGATCTGTAAAATGATGACATGAAGATGGACTTCATGGGTCTTTGTAAGCATTAGAAGAGTACAGAGTCTACACATGGAGGTAAAGCATGGAGAATCATGCTTGGCACATCAAAGGGATCAGAACCCGACAAGCATCACTGGCTTGATCACAGCAGGCCATACATGTAGAATGTAGGAAGTGCTTATGGTGATATTTCCTTTTGGAGTTTACCCATGGCTTTTGAGTGGGTGACCACAAAGGAAAGAAAGAACTCAGTTGGAAAAATAAATGATCAATGGGACTGTTTCTTTGAACTTCTCCCCTCCTCTCCTCAAATGCATCTAATACTTGAATTGCTCAGACTGATTCTGTGTGTGGACAGTCTAGACCACGTAGGGCTGGGGGAGGGACTCTTTCCTCTCTACAGTTTCTTTGCCTAGTGAAGTGGGTGGGTGGGGAGAGAATCTTGTACGTTTAGAGGTGATCTGGCTAGATCACAGTCAGGTCACAACATCAAGTTGCTCTTTGAATTTCAGAAGCTAGTAATAAGGCAGCCAGTTCTAAGCACTTAGCTTTATTTGCTCCAGTTTCCCTTGGCTTTTATTTGTGGCCAAATAAACTCTACGGACTGGTTGGCCTGGCTCAGTGCTACTGTTGGCTTCTTCTGCTCCTTTGTAATCAATTAGAGTCCAGATCAACTGTAGTGCTATATGAAGTGCAGCTTTGGAACAGCGGCGCTAATTTGCTTTGAAAGTACGAAATAAGTCAACACTTGCATCTCTCTCTCATTCAGACAGACTTTAAACAAGTCCTGTTGAAATCTCACCTGAGTTGTCGTTGGAGCCAGAATAAAGCAGAATTAGCAGAATCAGAAATAAAATGTCTGGCTCCGTTTAGTTCACAGTGTGTCTTGGCTGAAAGGATGCAGACTCATCCCAGAGAATCTGAGGCTCGTCTGCCAGAGTGGGACATTTAATAATTGAACTGAACACAATGAAGTGAGAGCATGCTGTGAAGACAACAGAATGAAAACAAACAGAGAAAGAAGAATCTCTTGGGATGGGTCAATGGGCACCAAGTAGAACAAACCGGAAAGAACCGGAAAGAAGAATGGAGAGACATGACTAGTGATCCCTTCAGTCTTGGATGGAGGATGTGGAAGCCATGAGGTGCAACAGATTGATTATAGCAGAGGAATCACATGGATTCTCCCAAGGGGGCGGGTTCTATCGTCTTGAATCACAGTCATGTAGAGTTACTCAGATAATTTAACGAAGCAACATGTCATTGAAGTTTTAGTCCTGGTCGTTTCCACACCTAACAAAGCCTCTTATTCTTTTCTTTCCTATTGAGCATCACTGTAGTTCAGTTAATTGATTAAACATATTGTGTGAGAGGATGTTAGGGCTGGCTAGATGGCTCAGTCGATAAAGTGATTACCATCTAAGTATGAGGACCCGAGTTCTGATCTGTAGCACCTGCATTAAACAAGGCAGAAACAGGAGGATCTCTGGGGCTCACTGGCCAGCCAGTCTAGCAAAATACCCAGGCTCCTGGTTCAGTGAAAGACCCTGTCTCAAAAATAAGGTGGAGAGCAATTGAAGAAGTCAACTGATGTTGACCGCTGACCTCCACATGCACATACTCATACATTTGCACCCACATACATTGCTGCATGAACACATACATACATACATACATACATACATACATACATACATAAACACAAAGAGAGCTCTTTAAGGGCATGGCACATGTTACATGCATCAGTGAGTATCCTGTGGCCAGCCCTCAGGACATGGACTAGGTATTTTGTAAATGTTGTGACATGTAAGGGTAACTGAGTACCCTTTCGGCCTAGCCAGTCATGCTTTCAGACCGTTTCCTTGAGAACTTTCAGGCAGGCTGTTTATTTACTTGCTTTCTCAGAAGCAACCGCCTCTGACATTAAGAAGCATTCAAAAGAGGGGATGCAAAGTGGCAGGCAGGACCGTGACTCTCACAGGGGAGTCCCCTACTAAAGCAAAGTAGTTTATGTGGGTGATGAGCGATCCAAAATCAGCCTGGCATCATGGTGACAATAATTGACAGGCTACCACACTGTGCTTTGACTGATAAACTGCAGAGGACTGGATCATTTGTTACATTCCAGCAGTTTTAAGTTTGCCTGGCAGCTGACTGTGGAAAGACTGGCTGAGGGGAGGCCATTCGCAGATCCAGGAGTGCCTCATTTCACTGCTAAGCAGTCCTGTCTGCTGGGTATGGAACCTGAGATGTTTTCATGAGCTTGGATTGTCAGGAGGTGAATTTATGGATTTTAGAGTCAACTGCAGTCGGGGGAAGCCTGTCTTTACAGTCTAGTGCCTCAGACAAGTGTGGAAAGGGTACAGGTCTGGGAATCTGAAGATACCACTTGGGTATTTGAATGCAAGCAGATATCAGTGAACTCATGATTAAAAAATCAAATCAATCAGGCTGCCTGTGCTTCTTGATTCAGAAAATTGCTGAGCCCAGAGCTGATGTATCTGGAAATTATGGAACGGAAGCTGTAGAGCTGTGGTTCTCAAATGGAAGAGTTTTCTCTCCTGTTCCTTCTGGGGGCATTTGACAATGTCTACAGGCTTCTTTGATTGTCACAAGTTGAGACAAGTTCTACTGTCACCTTTTACTGAGAGCCCAGACGCTACTCAACACCCTGCAATGCATAGCTGTCATGGTCACTGTTGTCAACTTGGCAGAGTCTAGAATCACCTTGAGACAGGCTTCTGAGCACGCCTCTGGGGGATTATCATGCCTGCATTGAGGTAGGAAGTCTTGTCCACTGTGGTTGGCACCACTTCCTGATTGGGATCCTGTACTGTACATGTAAACAGAGGGAGCTGAGCGGGGCATGCATTGTTCTCTGCTCTGTGATCGTGGATGCTATATGCCCAGTTGCTTCAATTCCTGCTGCCTTGGCTTCCCCACCATGATGCACTATGTGACTAGAACTGTGAGTCGGAGGAAGCCCTTTCTCCCTTAAACTGCTTTTGTCAGCGTGTTTTACCACAGTAATGGGTAAAGGAATGAAGACAGTAGCATAGCCCCTTCTGTGCAGTATCCGACTCTGACTGTCCATCCTGCCCAGCTACTGAACCCTGTTCCAGTCTTCTGTGGAAGCGTATGGGGTTGGTGTCAACCATGGAGGCTGTCTTGTTCTACTTAAATGCTGAAACCCACCAACTGACCAGCAATACAACTTAAAAATTATGGACTTTGATCTGTTAAAATTAGCTTAAACTAAAATTTAATTTCATATGTTATGCAACTATGTATTAGTGATGAAAAAAATGAGTCTCCCTCATATATACACCTGTGCCTCTTTCCTCCAGTCTCAGGAGCCCCCAGGACACACTTCCTGCGACTTCTCATCCTCAGACATGCTCTGTGGAGTGGCACGTGGCTCTCCTGTAGAACTGTTCCCCAGTTTCTGCTTCACTTTACTTACACGGCTTGCTCACCACCCTCAGTACACTAGACATTATAAACTGAATTACACCCATATGTTGGAGTCCTGACTCTAGGACCTCAGAATCAGAAACAGGCTCTTAAATTTCCTTTTATGAGACAGGGTTTTGTCAGGTTCTAACTTGAAGCTTACTAGCCTTGAACTTGTGATCCTCCTGCCTCAGCCTCTTGAGTACTGGAATTATAGGCTTGTACCACCCTGCCTAGAAGAATTGGGTCTTTAAGGCGGTAATTAGTCATAGATGAAGTCATTTGGGTGGGTCTTAATCCCATGGAGTTGGTGTTCTTATAAGAGATTAAAACAGACACACCCAGAGGGAAGTCCATGCCAAGAATAAGAAAGCAGTGGCCTAATCATAGATGAAGTCATTTGGGTGGGTCTTAATCCCATGGAGTTGGTGTCCTTATAAGAGATTAAAACACAGACACACCCAGAGGGAAGTCCATGCCAAGAATAAGAAAGCAGTGGCCTATACACCAAGAAAAGCTGAGGCAGAAGCCACCTGTGGGCACCTTGGGATAAGATTTTTCCATTTCTGAAACTGAGAGCTAATTGGTGCCTGCTGTTTAAGCCACTCAGTCTGCCCTCTTTGTTATGGTGGCCCCAGAAAACTAATACACTGGCCTTCACATTACATATGCATTCTCTTGATGGAGCAGAATATTTCCTAGTTTAGCCTACCTCTTTGTGTGTGTGCATGTGCATATGTGTTCCTGTGTGTGGGTGCACATGTGTGTTTGGGAGTCAGTTTTCTAGAGTTTTTGCTTTCCTTCCACTGTGGGATCTGAGGGATGAACTCAAGTTTCCAGGCTTGTATAGCAAGTATGTATCCTCTGAGCCATCTCACCAGCCCCTCCCTAGGTTTTGACCACTCTCGGTACCCAAAGTTCTAATAGTGAATCTCAAAGTGTGAACCCCAGACCACCAGCATCAGCCTCACCAACAAACTTGCTAGAAATACAAGCTCTCGGGCCCTGCCTGGACCCACTGAATCAAGAACTCTGGTGCTGGGACACAGAGCTCTGTTTAACACGTCCTCCTGAGAGTGCTGCTGCACAGCCAGGGCTGAGACTCCAGCAATTGTGTCTTCAGTTCTGAAAGAACTCCTGCTCTTAGCACAACTGTGTTGTCTCTATCTGTGAGCACCTTGACAGTAAAGGTGGCTTTTCTGAGATTGTGGGATTCCTCAATAGGGAGCCCCAAACCACCACAGAGTGGGACAGCTGTTTCTGTGTTTGAATGTTAAATATTGTCTAATACAAAAATTCTGTTGGAGCTATAAATAATTAATAAGTAATTTAAAAATGGGCTGAGGACGCGGCTCCGTCAGTGAAGCATTTGCTTTGAAAGTGTAAGGACTGAGTTTGGATCCCTGGAACCTGTGTGAAAAGTTGGGTGCACCTGAGCACAGGTGTAACCCCAGGATTGGGGAAGCGGGGGGTGGAGACATGAAGATCCACTGGGGCTCATGGGACAGCTAATGACAGACTGTTTCAAAGGAAAGGTGGAAGGTTGCTGAGAACTGACACCAGACCACACACTCTGTGCACACTCACCCTGCGTGCGTACACACACACACACACACACACACACACACAGAGCACCAAGATACATTCACAGAGAAAACTTTGTAGACATTGAAAACTTTGTGGCAACAGAATGGCACAGAATGGCGCTACCATGTGTGCATGGTTACACATATGTTTAAACATGTGCATGTGTGTGGGCATTTACTTGTGCATGTACATGTATGTTTGATATTTCTTCTTTACACGCTTCACAGTCCCTGCAAGTGTTTGAGGAGAGGATTATGAATGATGTTGTAGGAATGTCAGACTCTCTTTGCACACACACACACACACACACACACACACACACACTTCTGGGAGATGTAAAAATAGGAATGGAATTTTCCTAGGTTCCTCAGAGATAAATGGGCAGTAGGAAGTCGGGTGTAATCAGAGATCGTTAAAGCGTATTCCTGGTACCCGCCTACTCGGTGCGCACCCTGTGTCCCTCTCTTTCAGAGTGAGAGTGAATTGTTTGGTCTCTTAAGCATCATGTAAATTTTTCTAAAGGTGAGTATTTTGTTGAGATGATGAACTATAACATATGGAAGTCATGTGAATGTCTGAAAGCCACATTAAGTGTGTTTAGATTCACATTTTCTTTCAAGTTCACCAAAAACATACATGATGTCTTCATGGAGAAATGAGTAAACCAGACACAAATTATAAGACAAATTGTTCATGAATTCTTTAAAGTCACATGTCTTTCAGTAACGGCAGCCACTCAGAATTGCTACATCAGCCCCATTTGAATGCAAAGCACAAAATAACCCAGAAAGTAAAAGGGTAACAAAGGGAAAAAGAGAGCAGGAGAGAGAGACACAAAGACACATGCGCACACACAGAGTGAGAGCAAGAGAGTGAGAGAGCGAGAGAGAGAGAGAGGGAGGGAGAGAGAGAGAACACAGTAAAGGGACGAGAGAGCGAGAGCGAGAGCGAGAGAGCGAGAGCGAGAGAGCGAGAGCGAGAGAGAGAGAGAGGGAGGGAGAGAGAGAGAACACAGTAAAGGGAAAAGAGAGACTCGAAGTGCAGAGCTTCAGTGTTTATTCTGTGGGACTGAGGAGAGGGAGAAAATGATCAAAGCCGTAGTAGATGACAACCAACAACCGCTCAGAATTCACTCGGGAACGACATGGCTTTCAAATCGAAGGGGGCTCAGGCGGGGGGTTCTCACAAAATGAAAAAGGGCAACTGGACCACCAACTAGTCTTGGATCAGCAAGACTAAGGGAGGTAGGAAAGAAGAACCCGGTGGTGAAAAGAAGTCACAAAACAGATCAAAATGGCGTCATCCACTTTACCAGCAGCTATGAGCCCTAGGTTCTGAAGAACTGTTTGCAATTTAAAATTTGATTACATTTGAGAGAAAGATAAGTTATCAAGAATCGAATCAGGCATCCTTTGCAGACACACAGGTAAGTATGCAGGAAGCTTACATTTTTGGAAATATTCTCTAGGGAAAGCAAACATAAAAAACAACAAATCCCACAGAAACGGAGTCTGTGGGGAGCTTAGTCAGACTCCAGGAAAGTGAGCTTTGTCCTTTGCTGAGCAGGTTGGAGCTTGGCTGCAGGACCCCTGGCCCCTCAGTACAGGGAGGGCACATTTATTCTCTTACTGTGGGAGGAGGGACAGTTAGGAAGTGAATACATCTTGTCAATTACGGACTTCCTGAGCCTGTGGTTAGTCAACTGAGCACCATGTAAACTGTGCCATCTGTTCCAGCTCTTCTGCTGAAGTCACAGTGCATAGTAATCAATAGGAATTGTTTTCACTTACTATGCGTTAGTGCAGTCCTATAGTTTATATGATGTAGACACACACACACACACACACATACACGCACACACACACACACACACACACATTTGAGGTAGGTCTCTAACCGAGGTTGGTCTTGAACTCCCTGTGTAGTTGAGGATAACCTTGAACTCCAGATCTTCCAGTTTCCACCTCCCAAATCCTGGGAGTTGATAGGCAGGGACCACCATGCCTGTCTTATGTATGATGGCAATGGATCCAGGGGCCTCCTGCATGTTAGACAAATTCTCTGCCAGCTGAGCTACATCCCCAGGCCATCACTGTACTTTTTCGAACTTCAATCATTCGATAATGCTGTATTTTACTGTGCATCCCAGAAAAAAAAAAAAATGTGTGCCTTCCAAATAGGAAGCAAATGGTGCAAATTGGTCCTGAGTCTGTTTACCTGCAATTGCCACCATCCAATTTGAGCTTTGCCTCTAGAACACCATGCAGCCTTGATTGTGTCCCTAACCCTTTCTTGGTATTCCTGCTGGTTTCTTCCTCTTCCTCATCCTGTCCTCGGAATGTTGAAGCTCCTGAGGTTTGACCTCAGCCCTCCTCTTTCCTCTCTGTTTTCTTACTTTTCTATTACATATCACTCCCTGGACAATTTCTCCTAATATTGTCTCTTTGAATGCTATCTCAATACAGATGAATCAGGAGTTAATATTCTCAATCCAGCATGCTGCCCAATCCCAGAATCATCTATCCAACTGACCACCTCCTCCTCAAATTCAGTAATCAGAAACTTCATTCAGTAAGGCTTTAACATTCATAGTCACCCTAGAACTTTCTTTTACACCCCACATCTTAGTCCTCAGCAAATATTAGCTGGATTGTCAAACACTACCCAGGATCCTTTGTTACTTCTCTCTCCTATTACTTTCTGTTGAATGTGAAATGCCTTCACAGGCTCCTGTGTTTGAACATTTCGTCTTCAGCTTCTGGCACCATTTTGGGAAATTGTGGAATCTTTGAGATGGGAAACGGCTGTGGAGGTATGTCACTAAGGATGGGCATTGAAAGTTATTGCCTGGCATTGCTTTCGAGCCTATTCTAAGCTTCCAGATCTACCAGTTGTGAGGTGTCTCTGGCATACACTCCCATCATCATGAACTCCACCATGCCCTCCTCTTCCTGGTGAACTGGACCCACTGAAACCGTGAACCAAAGTAAATCTTTCTTCTCTTAAATAGTTTCTTTCAGGTATCTTAACAAGAACACTAAATTTGCCCTGGAAGCCGCTCCCACATCCTGCCTGATGATTGATCAGTCCACCTCCTTGTGTCATTGTTTCTGCCCCTGGAGTCCTGTAGAGTCTTTGCAGTGGTCAGAGGGAGTCTGCTGAAGTGAAAACCAATCATAATATTCCCTTGCTGAAAACCCTCCTAAAACCCCTAACTCACAGAAAAGAGCCAACACCATACCAGTGACCCCCAAGACTGCATGATCTCTTGCCTTGACCTTCATCACCTCCCTTCCTCCCCTCACTCACCCTGTACCACCCAGGGCACTGTGCTTTGCTTCCCGAATGCTGGGAGAACCTGCTTCAGTATCAGACGGAGCCCTTTTATTTCCTGTCTGGAATAGTTTTCTTTTGGATGCAACACTTTCCTCTCTCCTCCCTGATTCTCTTGCTTTATTTATTTATTTATTACTTATTTGTTTGTTTGTTTATTTATTTGTTTGTTTTTTTACTCTTCAAAGGATTGTCACACCTCAGTTGCTTTGTGTCCTTGTTTATTATCTTTTCTTTTGAAATGGAAATGTCACTTTCTAAAAGGCAGCTCCTCCTGTGTGTGGTTATATCTCAAGTTCCTGAATGGTGCTTAATACTTAATATATGCTCATTAAATATCTGTTAAAAATGAATTAGGGCTGCCAATATGGTTTAGAGGGTAAGAGCACTTTCTGCAAAAGCATGAGGACCTGAGTTTGGATACTAGCTCATGTGAAATGCTGGGTGTCATGCACATGCCTGTAACCCTAGTGCGGTGGGAAATGGGGATTGGAGGATCCTGGGGTTTGCTTGCTGTCAGCCTGGCTCTAGATTCAGTGAAAGACCTTAATGGAAGGCAATGAAGTGGTGAGTAGAAGGCAGGACATCCAGTATCCTCTTCTGGCCTGTGCGCATGCATGTGCACACGCATATGTAACAGCACACACCTGAACATGCACATACTCACCGACATAGATACATACATACATACATACATACATACATACATACATAAAAAAATAGAAAAAAGAATAAAAGTAGACACCATGTAATTTGCACTTGACAGGAAGGGAAATAGATGACGAGGAGCAGAGAAGACAAACAAGGTGTTAGGTAAGTCAGGAAGGAATCGCCACACGACACAGAAAGACTCTGGTAAAGTAGAGTTTAATGGAGGGTCACAGAGGGTGACTCAACTCCAGAGTGAGAAACAGTCACCAGTTTGCAGGTTGCTGGCAGGAGATTCTTATAGAGGTTAGGGAATGTGGAAGGCAGGAAAATAATTCTAGCAGTTTCGGCAGGAAGTAGGGTCTGGAACTTATCAGGGGGAAGCAGCCTCTGCTGCTACAGATCCTTATGTCAACCAGGTCTCAGGTCATGGGAGTAAGGGGTCTGTTTATCTTTGAAACTTATCTGAGGGAAGCAACTTGTGCTGAGGAAGCTCCTACCCTACATGGTCAGTGTAGCTGCTGACTCAATTCCTGCTTTACAAGGGGCCCTCAAGGCCCTGCCTTGTGGGGCTTGCAAGTTCTTGGGGCTTTGCTGTACTGGTGGAGGGTCGCTGCAGACCTGGACTCTATCATTCCAGTCTTTTGTGTTATGGAATAGGGGTGGCGTTCTTGTCTGGTTACTTCCTGCTGATTAGGATTGATGAGGGAAAGACTGGGGATTAGAGTCTGGTCAGGCAGCAGAAGTCTCCACCTTGTGTATCTGGACAAGGTCCTCAGTGGTTGACAGGCATTCATACACATGTGGTGGAAAGGAAAGTAAAAACTGGTTGAAGTTAATGTGGGTGAGCTGTTGGACTTGGCCCTGAGAGTATGCGAAGCAGGGGGCAATAGTTAGTATGAGAGAGCAAAGGCCCAAGAAAAGGTGGAAGCCAAGATGCCAGTCCTGTAAGGAGATCCCATTGGGGTGCCTGCTGGTATTGGGGGGGTTTAAGCAAGAGGTCCTTGGCCACTTGTTTAAGACATTGTATATTTAGCTCAATCCTACCTGATTGATTGACATAGTAACAGCATTCCTCACCCAAGAAAATGCAAGTACCCCCTTTTTCTGCAGTTAAT
>NW_008360311.1:7071372-7107981 GCF_000622305.1 Nannospalax galili
TTTAAGGATTTAAGTGATAGAAATTTAAAGAGATAGGAAGCAGAGGGCCCAATAAGGGCAGAAGCCAAGGAGTTAGTCTTGTATAAATGTTCCATTGAGATGACTGTTGGTACTGGGAATTTTTAAGTGAAAGATTTTTTGCTACCTGTTTGAGTTGTTCTATATCATGTTGGACCTTATCGGATTGGTTGATAAAATAACAGCATTCTTCACCCAGAAAATACAGGTTCCCTCTTTTTCTGCAGTTAATAGGTCCAGGGCCTGCCTGTTCTGGAGGGCAACTTTGGCCAGGGAGGACAGCTGCTGTTGTAAAATTTGGATTGATTGGGCTGTTGCCGCAACAGCTGCGGTGAGTTCCTGCCTGAGGTTCTGGATATCCTGGGAGAGATGCTGGATTGAGAGTAGGGTGTGCCCTGAGCTCTCTGCCATGAATCATGTAGTCGTCACCGATGGTACCAGGCTGATTCCTACCAGGACTGCCAGGGTATCTGACCTCTTTTTTCTAGTTCCTCCTATCTCTTGCGGAGAGAAAATCATGCACTTTTCCCAAGGTATATAAAGTTAATTTGGAGATGAGAATGACTGTGATGCAGGTGTCCTTACCTGTGAGGAGATACAGGCGTATATCTTGGAGGAACAGAGGAAGAGCAACCCTGGGGCTAGAGCAGTGTTGCCCTGGACTGTAACATTACAAATTGAGGAGCGAGGGCAGTTAGACGTCTGGGGGGCCCAGCACTCTGACTGATTAAGGAAAGGGGGTGGAGCAGGCAGGGGATGTACCTGTGGGCTCAGGGAACACTGAGTATTGGTTTGATTGGTGACATTATAGACTGAGAGGGGAATAAGGAGTGGGCCCTGTAGTGCGGTGCAGAGGAAGCAGATGGACACATCGAGGGTAGAGAAGCTCTGCAGGAGAGTCAGAGAATGTGATCCCAGGAAAAGCTGCGAGTGGCGTTGAAATTGGAGCTGTCGTATTGTCTGGCCCTTTGCTTGGTCTAGGGTCTCCATGGCCTTTCGAGACTGGAAATTCTGAATTGTTTTTTTTAAATTTTTACTCTAAAGTGACTTGTTGAGCTAGTTGAGTAATAGACACCTGCCACTACGGTCTGATCTGTCCATGAGTGTGCGTTGACTATTTTGAATGAAACTTCTCCACACTAGTGTGGCTGGGATCTTACCCCACTGGGTGTGTTGATTAGTCTTTTCCATTTTCCTGGGTGTCACATTTGGGACCGCAGGTCAGTAGGTTAGTTTTTAGTCCCCATTTTCTATTCCCAGTTATGCCTTCCCGTGTCTTGTTGTATAGTTCATCTAGGGGATGTCGTCCCACTTTTCCTGATACCATCCCCTGATTACTGGGTTTTCTGAAAGCCAGTGGTAGTTGCATGACCACAAGGGGCATCCTTCCTGGTTTCCTGGGTCTTTGCACTTATGGCTAGTCTGATCCTTTATGAAGCATAGGTATCTAGGGTAGTAGGTGTTCTTGCCCATATTGAAAGTTAGAGAAATGAGTTGCATGAAGAGAGTGGGCATGACAAAGAACCAAGGAGCTCAGTTTCTTGGTTTTTGTTATTGATTTTCCATATCTCAAACTTGAACATGCAAGGGGGTATGAGCATTGGGGGAGAGCATAAGCCATAACGGTTAGGGTACTAGTGAATAGTATATGATATAACGGTTCATTCTTGGAGGGAGATTAAGAAAGGGACCCTTGAGATTTTGAGTTTAAGGGGACCCGTGCTAGTGGTCTGGTACTTGCTGTGCTCCTGAGCAGGCTTTAGTTTGGAGAGGTGGGTCCAACCTGGTTGTCCTAGGAGTTTGGCTGCTGTCAGAGTAGACAGAATCACCAGGTGAGGCCTGGTCCAACGTGGCTAGAGGGTCCTTTTTACCCCTTTTTGCTGGGTGGTGGCCAGAGGTAGATAAAATCTCCTGGTTGAAGGGGATGGATGATCTGGTCCGTAGATGCCTGAGGAATAATTCAGTCAGCATGTTCTCTGAGGAGCTTTCTTAGGAGGGTGAAAGCAGGTAGGTAGTCATGGAGGGGTGAGGGATGTTGGAGTGGGAAGTCGTTTAGGAGGAGGGGCCTTCCAACATGATTCAAAAGGGCTGAGGAAGGAGGGGACTTGTGGGATAGCCCACAATCTAGTGAGGGCAAGGGGCAGAAGAGTGGCCCAGGATTGATGTAATGCCAAGGAGAGCTTAGTAAGGTGGTCCTTGAGGAGAGAATTGGTCTGCTCTACCTTTTCTGAGGATTGGGGATGATAGGGGATGTGTAGTTTCCATGGGGAACTCTCAGTCCTAGGGACTGAGAAACTGCCTGGGTTACCTTGGCGATAAAAGCCAGGCCTTCATCGGATTGGAGAGTGAGAGGGAGACCAAAGTGGGGAAGAAAGTTTTGAATTAAGCAGGTGGCCACTATATCTGTCATTTCTCCTGTTGTGGGGAAGGCCTCCACCCAACCTGAGAAGGTGTCCACCCGGACTAGGAGATACTTGAGTTTTTTGCAATTAAGCATGTGGGTAAAATCTATTTGCCAGTCCACTCCTGGGAGAGCCCCCCAGTGTTGGTGAGGTTTGAAAGAAGGGATGGGCATCCTCCACCCTGCTGGGGGTGGGGCATAAGCTAGTGACCTCTGTGAGGAGTGTGAAAAGTCTAGGGCAATAGATGAAGGGCTCCAGGAACTTGTAAAGTGAACGGGCTCCTACGTGGAAGGCATTATGTGAATGAGTTATGATGGAGGAGACCTGTCCCTTGGGCAAGCAGTATTTGTCTAATAGAAGTAACCAATACTCCGGCCCCTGAGTGGCCCCCATGTCCAGAAGGTTCTTGCACTGTTGGGTGGGACAGGAGGGGGTCATCCCTGTTGGTGCCAGTAAGTGTAAGTTGCCAGTGGAGCAATGGGCCTTGCTGGCTTCACTAGCTGTCTGGTCTGCCAAGTCCTTGCCTTTGGCAAGAGTGTTGGTGAGAGGCTGGTGCCCCTTTCAGCCACCTTAGCCAGGAGGTAGGAGGCCTCTAGAAGCTTGAGAATTAATGGGCCATTAGTTATGGGGGTTCCCTTAGTGTTAAGGAGACCCCTTTCCTTCCATACTGAGGCATGTGATGAAGGATATGGAAGGCATACTTAGAATCTGTAAATATATTAACCCTCTGTTCTTTGGCTAAGGTCAGGGCCCTGGTGAGTGCCACAAGCTCAGCCTTTTGTGACATGGTCCCAGGTGGTAGCGGTCTTGACTCAATAGTGTCTATGAGGGACACTATGGCATACCCTGCCCTGCGGGACCCCATTGGAGGAAGGGTCAAACTTCCGTCCACAGACCGAGTCAGGGTTGGGTCAGTTAGAGGCTCTAGGGAGATTAAGGGATCCTGGAAAGAGAGTTCTTGAAGGGTTTCCAAGCATGAGTAGCTCAGCAGAAGGAAGGAGGGAGGCAGGATTAAGGGGAGGGAGAAAATCAAGAGTGAGCGAGGGGTTTTCAAGAAAGGTGGCATGGAAGAGTTGTAATTTGGAGGGGGCTAGAGAGGTGAGGGATGAGTGAGTTAGTAAGTCCTTAAGGCAATGGGGGGAAAGGACAGAGATGGGCTGACCAAGAGTGAGCTTGAGCCCCTCCTGGGCTATGAGGGCCGCAGCAGCCAGAGTGCCAAGGCAAGGCTGCCATCCCTGGATGGTGGTATCCAGTTGTTTGGAGAAATAGGCCACCAGAGCAAAAGTGGGTCCCATTGTCTGTGCTATGACCCCTAATGCCAGGCCCCTATTTTCAGTTACATATAGAAGAAACGGAGACCCTAGGTCTGGGAGGGCCAGGGCCAGTGCCTCTAGGAGGGCCTTCAGGATAGTGTGGAAGGCTGCTGTTACGGCCCTAGGGGCTCAGTGGGCTCAGGGAGGTCCCCTTTGGAGGCCTCATAGAGGGGCTCTGATAGAAGGGCAAAGTTAGGAATGTATGTGAGACCCAGGTATGTGGGTCTCTCCCTCCCCTTGTGGGCAGTTGGCCACTGACCCACAAGAACAAAGGGAGCAGAAGCAACGAACGGGGTCAAGAGGGCAAGTGAGCACGATGGAAAAGACCTTCCAGGGAGTCAGATTCAGTGATGCAACTCCATTTATTCAGTGGGGATCAGGGAAAAATATAGTGTGGAGGCAACAGCCAAAGCTTCAGCTGATAGGTGCTCATGGTATGCTTTATTTACATGTGGTAGGGGCATCCTATCATCTGACTATAGGACAATGCCTAATTATCATATAGAAAAAACCTGGGGGCAGTTTTATTGCAGATAACTATACCAAAGGTCATATTCCAAATAAGGTCAGGCATCTGTGCTTGGAGGAACTTTCCAGGTAAGTCAGGCAGGAAGCCCTTGCTGAGAAAGGAGTTGACCTTAACAGCAGGGTTCCCTAGCACAGGTACGCAGGTATCCTGTGACGCTCAGGAAGGATGGGCTCTCCTCCTTGATTGTTGGGGGTTCTTAGAGACTGTAAATAATTTGTTCTATCTATAGTTAAATGGTGAGATGTAGGGGTAAGAAGAAACCCCAGGTACTTGACTTGAGGGAGGGAAAGTTGTGCCTTAGCTGGGAATATCCTATATCTTTTGTCCCCTAGAAAGTTGAGGAGTTTGACTGTATGAGTTTTGGAAAGAGAGACAGATGGAGAGCAAAGAAGGTCGTCTACATACTGTAGGTCCGTGGAGGGGTTGGAGTCTAGGGAGGTTAGATCTTCGGACAGGGCTTGTCCAAAGAGATGAGGGCTATCCCAAAACCCTTTAGGTAGGACAGTCCAAGTTAATTGGGAAGCCACTCTGGTGTCAGGATCCTCCCAGGTGAATACAAAGAGATTGTAAGCATCAGGATGTATGGGGTATTGAGAAAAAGGCATCCCTCCTTAAGGTCTAGGACAGTAAGTGGTGGAGGAGGGGATGTGACAGAGAAGAGTATAGAGGTTGGGGATGACTGGGTGAATAGGGAGGACTGCCACATTGATGAGGCAGAGGTCCTGGACCAGATGGTAGGAGGCATCGGGTTTGAGGACAGAAAGGATGGGAGTGTTGTACGGTGAGTGTGTAGGTTTGAGGAGATTAGCTTTCATGAGTCTTTGAATTATAGCTTGAGTCCTCAGTAGTATCTCAGTGAAACTGGATACTGACGCCTGCTGGGGAACCTGGAGGGATCCTTTAAGGAGATGTGGATGGGAGTATGGTGGGCAGCCAGTCCTGGGGCCGAGGTGTCCCAGACCTTGGGGTCTACCTCGGAGGTTGGGAGTGGCCAGGATCTGGTCTTAGGGGGTGGGGCTATGGAAGAGAGAAAGAAGACTACAGAAAAGGGAAGAGATAGAAAGAGGGAGGTTTTGCACGAGGTCTTTACCAGGTAGGGGGGTTGGGTAGGAGGGCATGACTAGAAAAGAGTGAGCCAAGGGAATCTTCCAGAATATACATGTAGGGGTCCTGTTATTCTAGCAGTGTGGGGCTTCCTGTCAACCCATACCACGGAGATCTGTGAGGGAAATATCTTACCAGAGTAGGAAGGAAGAACAGACCAAGATGCCCCCATATCTATGACTAAAGAAATGGTCTTACCTGCCACTATGACCGTTACCCTGGGCTCTTCCATGGTGATGGTCATCAAGGAGGTGGGAGTCTGAGAGCCAGAGCCACATTAGTCTTCCACCACCAGACCCAGGAGGTTGTTTACGGATCCCTGTTATGTGAGTGGGGTCGGGGAGGTAATCACCCTACCTTGGTATGGCAGAGGGGCCATCAACCTTCCAGTGACCCCACTGCTCACATTGAGGACAGGGTCCAAGAGGTGGTTGTGGGTTGGGGCATAGCTTTGCCCAGTGTCTAGTTTGTCTACATCTGAAGCAGGGTCCTGGCAGCAGCTGTTGGGCCCCATTGGTGTCTGAAGTCTTCTTTGGAGGGGCCTTCAGGGTTGCAGCCATTAGCTGGTATTTTTGTCTAGACAAGGTGATCTTGTCTGCCCTCTCCTGGTCCTTTTGGTTGTTGAAAAGTTTAAAAGCCAGGTCTAATAGATCTCCCTGAGGGGTCTCAGGACCCTTACCTAGACACCTAAGCTTTTTCCTAATATCTGAGGCTGATTGAGAGATAAAATGGTGGTTAAGTGTAAACCGGCCTTCTCTGGATTCTGGATCATACCTGGTATACTGAACTAAGACATCAGTTAACCTAGCCATAAACTGATCTGGGTTTTCAATAGGGCCCTGAGTGACTTCTCATAGTTTCTTGAAGTTAACCACCTTAGGGGGTGAGGCCCTCTGAAGGCAAGTCAGAAGACAAATAACCATGTGGTCCCTTGAAGCCCTGCCTGGGGAGGGTTCCTCCTATCCTGCTGGTGGGGGTTGATAATTCGACTGGGATCCTGCAAGGGAACTGCCTCTGTCCCAATAGGATGGACCTGGTTAGTAGAATGGAGTTCATTAGCATACTCTTGAGCCACTGTCCAGACCCTGTGTCTCTCATCAGGGGTGAGAGTGGACAGAAGAATCACGAAGATATCATGCCAGGTGAGGTCATAACTACGAGTTATGTCTTTAAATTCTTGTATGAAGTGTGTGGGGTCTGTGGAAAATGAGCTTATTCTGTGTTTGAGCTGAGACAGATTGCTAAGGGAGAAAGGGACATGGACCTTAACAACTCCTTCCACTCCTGCTACCTCCTGGAGAGGAAAGGTACCTAGAGTGGAGTGGGGCTGAGACTGAGTGTGGGAGCAAGTGTGGCAAGATATGGGAGGTGGGGCAGGGTCTGGTTGGGGGGTATTGAGGGGGAAGCTGGAGTGGGGGAGCTAGGAGGGGTGTCCTGTCCACAGGGAGGCATGGGAGGGCAGGAGATGGAGTCTGAGACTGAGATGGGAGTGGGAGAGGATGTGGGAGAGTGTAGAGGATATTTAGCCAGGAGCTGTTTAAGACCTTGGATTTCTTCAGGTAAAGTTGGGAGAGAGGGAGGGAGTAAGAGACTTAGAACGGTGGGGCAGGGGAGAGGGAGAAGGTCATGGAGTGGGAGTCTGAGGCTGAGGGAGTGGAGGAATAGGGGTTGGTTCAGGGGCAGGGGGAAGGGGAGAGGAGGTTGGAGCATGGGAGAGGCTGGGTGTGCTGCTGGCTGAGGGAAAGGGGGAAGTTGGGGTCTAGCAGGAAGTTGTTCGTCTGACAGATTGGGATCAAAGGCTGAGCTGGGAAAATATTGTGGGGGAGGGGAAGGCTCTGAGGTAGAAGGATCAGGGTCATGTGGAGCAGATTTGGCAAGAAGGACCTGGTGTGGGGAGCAAGAAGCACGGGGGGTAGGGGGGCTGGCGTGAAGATCAAAAAGGGCTTGAACAAGGGAGTTTGGACCTTTTGCTGTTATGTTGGCAGAAATTATCTAAATCTCCTAAGATACTGAAATCTATGGTTCCTGCTTCTGGCCAAACAGAGCCATTGTCTAGTTAGTACTGTGGCCAAGCAGTGGTGCACAAAAATTTCAAGCGTTTTGGCCTGATTGTGTCAGAAGCCCTAGTGGATTTAGAGTCTGGAGGAGAGAGGAAAGAGGAGTGAGACCCTCAGGCTTAGACTGAGAAGTTCCCATAGTTGTAGATTACTTACACAATAAGGAGGAAATAGAGAAGGGACTGAGCAGGTCTGGAGGAGAGAGGAAAGAGGAGTGAGACCCTATAGTTGTAGATTACTTACACAATAAGGAGGAAATAGAGAAGGGACTGAGCAGGTAGGTAGAAGGAGATGATGAGAATCCTCTTGCCCCAAGGGGTGGAGTCAGAGATACTGGTGAGTATTCCAGGAAGGGGAGCTATAGATACAAGAAATAGAAGGGCAGGAGGAATGAGGAGAAAAAAAGATATGAACCAAAGAGGTGTGCCAGAGAAGTGCAGGGCTGACATCCAGGGAGGCGTCCCTCGCTGGAGGGGGTCCTGGGAGGGGGAGAGTGTCCCAGACCCCAGAGACAGCATCCTGTAACTGGGGAGGGGAAAGTGTGTGGGGCTCTCTGACACACTGGTGCATTTTGTGAGGTTTCAGAAAGTCTTTTGGGAGTATGGCATGGTAAGAAAATGGAGTAAGAGACTTAGAATGCTGGTGGGGAGGAGAGAGAGAGAGAGAGAGAGAGAGAGAGAGAGAGAGAGAGAGAGAGAGAGAGAGACTCTGATTCATGGAGCCAAAGTCCAAAAGGTTTACACAGAACACCAATATAACCTCAAGACAAGAGGCCTGCACCCCCTGCATAGGTAGTACGCTACCAAGGTCTCTGGCACCCTCAGTTGCAGTGGGTCAACAGAAAACCTTTTAGCAGGCTGCAAGGGGATCCGTGCTCCTTTCGAGGATCAGTCACCAGGACTAAAAGAGAAAGGTTTGAGAGCAATAGGTGGGAAGGTCTACTCACCAGGTGGCCTTAGGCGGACTGCAGTAACCGTGCCAGACACTCAACATTCATAGGGACCAGTGCTGCCCAGTGGCCCTAAGTTAGGTCTAGAAGTGACCTCTGATTTAAATAGAAAGGAAGAATGAGAAAGCTAGAGAGGGAGGGGAGAGAGCGAGAGAGAGAGAGAGACAGAGACAGAGACAGAGACGGAGAGACAGAGAAGGGAGAGAAGAGATGAGTGGGAAGGAAATGTACCTCTGAGCCAAATTGGTGGTGGTCGCAGGAGAGCTGGTAGCCAGCCGAGTCCTTTTCTGGTGACCTCCAATAATGGCAATCCGAGTCATGGCACCAAATTGTTATGTAAATCAGAAGAAATCGCCACACCACACAGAAGGACTCTGGCAAAGTAGAATTTAATGAAGGGTCACAGGGGTGTGACTCTCATCTTGGGAGTGAGAAACAGTCACCAGTTTGTGGGCTGCTGGCAGAAGGTTCTTATAGGGGTTAGGGAATGTGGAAGGTAGGAAAATAATTCTAGCAGTTTTGGCAGGAAGTAGGGTCTGGAGATTATCAGAGGGAAGCAGCCTCTGCTGAGACAGATCCTTATGTCAACCAGGTCTCAGGCCATGGGAGTAAGGGGTCTGTTTATCTTTTACTTATCTGAGGGAAGCAACTTGTGCTGAGGCAGCTCCTACATGGTCAGTGTAGCTGCTGACTCAGTTCTTGCTTTCCAAGGGGCCCTCAGGGCCTGCCTTATGGGACTTGAAAGAACTTGGGACTTTGCTGTACTGGGGGAGGGTCACTGCAGACCTGGACTTTATCATAAGGGACTCAAAAGCACTAAGAATATCATCAAGAAGGCATATATTTCCTCTCATAACATGAAATAGCATTATTATGCTGTTGCTGTGTGGCTTGGGGTTGGCTAACCCTTTGGGTGTCTTGGGATTACCCGTCGGGGGCAGGGGGAAAGTAGGCGCAAAGTCAACGACGCAGACTCTGGGACACTCACTGTGCAGTAAGCAAGCAAGCTCGTTTATTGCGTACAAAGGGCTTTTCTTTGTACCCTCTGAACCTCCCCTATTGGCCCTGAAGGCTGAGCTGTTTATTGTCCATTGGTGTAACCGCTGTGTCATCTATCTCTAGCCAGGGTGGCAGATATCAGGTTAGCAATTTGAGGAAGTTGGCTGCGGAAGAATGGCGCCTGCCCAAAGGTCTCCAGGTCCAGTACCTGGCAGATACCCATGGACCCCCTCCTACATTATGCATCTACTGTTTGAATATCCTTATACACAGAGAAAAGAAACAAGATGAAGTAAATGGAATTATGTTTAGTGATGAGTCTTTAAGCACTGTTTTAAAAGTCACTAAAAACTGGAATTAATTTTACCTGGACCAGGTTCTAGTTGACTGTGGGACTTTGAAAGCCACAAACTTAGACTATTTTCTCTGGTGCAGACTTTTATTTTTCTGAAGGGTGATCCACACAGCAGTTTTGGTCTCCTAGGAAGAGAATCTTAAGCACAACATGGAAACTTCTTAGAAATATAGATTCTCAGATGCATCCCTGCCTCTAGAAGAGGAACTGAGAATTTTCATTTGTGTTTCTAGAACTGGCTTAGTGTATATAGCGTGTGTTCTCATGACTCCTTACCAGCTCTTTTGGGTAGTTCCCCTTGCTCATAATACATGCATGCATGTTCATACCACCACCACTACCACCACCACCATCATTGTAATGTCATTTTCACCATCATTGTTACCAGCATCACCACCACCACCATCACCATTACTACCACTGTCATCACCACCACCATTACCACCATCATCACTATTATCACTACTATTTTCATCACAACCACCATCATCACCATTATCACCACCACCATCATCGTTATAATGTCATCTTCACCACTGTCACATCCTCCTCCTCCTCATCCATCACCAGTACCACCATCACTACCACTGTCATCATCATCATCACCATCACCACCATCATCACCACCATAACCACACCATCATCACCATTGTTATCACCACCATCACCATCATCATCACCACTATCATCACCACTATCACCACCACCATCATCATCACCACCATCACGACCACCACCACATCACTACCAACATCACCACCACCATCATCACCATCATCACCACCATAACCACACCATCATCACCATTGTTATCACCACCATCACCACCACCATCACCATCATCATCACCACTATCATCACCACTATCACCACCACCATCATCATCACCACCATCACGACCACCACCACATCACTACCAACATCACCACCACCATCATCACCATCATCACCACCATCATCACTACCATCATCACCACCATCATCACTACCATCATCACCACCATCATCACCACCATCATCACCATCACCACCACCATCATCATCACCATCATCACCACCATCATCACCATCATTGCCACAGTCATCACCATCACCATCATCACCACCACCACCACCCTCACTACTACTGTCGTCATCATCATTACCATCACCACCATCATCACTACCATTTTCATCATCTCCATCATCATCAGTATCATCATCACCACCATCATCACCACCACCATCATCACCCTTGTCCTCATCATCCCCATCATCACCCCAAATCTTCTACCCATCAATTATTATTTGATGTCTTCTACTCTCCTGTCTTCTGTAGAAACAACACAATGCTTTCCCCATCTTAAAGCAGAAAAAAAACGTTTTTGAAAATCCCTCTTTGAACTTTCCTCTTCTTCTAGTCACTGTCCCATTTTGCCTTCCTTTTATAGCACAACTCAAAATAATTCTCTAAAAATTCTCTTCTGTTTTGCTTTTGAACATGCAAAATCAGGCTTTTCCTAAAACCTTTCCACTGAATTGCTCTTGCCAAGATCACTTTGCTTTGTGACATCTAGTGAGGGTTGCTCACACCTCACTTTCCCTCACCGGTCAGCAGCATCTGAGAGTTAATGATACTCTTTGTCAAGTTCCTTCATTGTTTCTCTTGATTTTTCCCCCAACTTAATCTCTTTTGTGAATAACTTCTTATTTTAAAAAATCCTATGTCCCCATTTCTTGGCACATTCCTATCTGACTTTATCTAGTACCAAGGCTCTATATACTATACCTGTATCCTGATGATTTCCCGGTTTCTATCTCTTGACCCAACTAGACCCAACAGTGTCTAGAGTCCAGACCTTGACTTGGAGGCCTGTTCACTACATACATTTGATGCTTAATAGATGTCTTAACATCAGTGTCCAAACCTGAGCTCCTACATATTTGTGGGTGCAACCTTCTCCTTTGGTAGCATAGGCCCCAAACCTTGAGTTGTCTTTGGCTGTTGGCTGTCTTTTCTCTCTCAAGCCATGAACAAGCTGACAACAAATTCTATTGACTCTTCTTTCAAAATATGTTCAGAATGCAATCATCTTCTCTACTCTTCTGGCCTCAGTCATCATGATATCTGAAGTGGGAGCCCATTACTGCTCTCTGTGGAAGATGATTCTCGGCATTGCCCTGGGTTGGCCCTCACCTAAGTCAAGGCTCATCACCCCATTCACTCAGATCCTTTCTGTAACTCAGAGTATGAAACAAAGCTCTCACCTGGGTTTAAAAGCCCTTTCTGATCAGTCCTCTCTTACCCTATTATCTAGGTTCCTGTTCACCCTATGCTTGCCCCACTCTGTGTACATTCCAGACCCAGACATGCAGTGTGCACTGCTGCTTCCTTTGCGTGGACTGTCTTCTCCAGGTATCCATGCTGTATTCTTCCCAAGTCACTTGTCCAAGGTTCTAGTATTGAAAGCATGAAGGGATCATGGAGAGAATCTGAGGCTTTGCACCCTCAGAGCCCATTGGTGAAGGTGAAGCTTCAGTTTCAGTGGACACCCCAGAATATTAAAGATGCTAGGACCATAGGATGACCACCAAGGGCAGTGGCAGGTGTGGAGTGGGACCACCCTAGGCCTACAAAACAAGCTGTGTGTGCGGGGATGGGAGAGGCAAAGAGGTGGAGCTGCGCAAGCCCTTTGGAGCCCAGAAGATCATGAGTGAATCCCAGATGTCCAGCCTTGAGCTACTTTGCTTGACTTCAGTTTTACTTAAGTGTTCCCAGGTTTTCCCTTTTGAAATAAGACAGTATTTGACTTATTTTGGATTTTTACAGGAGCCCACAATTAAGAGACTTTTCAAACAGACTGATCTTTTATAGTGTTAGAATTTTTAAGGACTGTGGGGCTTTTAAAGTTGCACTGTCTGATTCGTAATATTAAGATTAACATGAGATCTTGGGGATAAGAAATGGAAAGGTTATGGTTCAATGATGCTGGATAGCTTTGTGTCACCTTGGCACACCTGGGAAGAGGGATCCTGAAGTGGAATTTCCTCCATTGGATTGGCCTCATGGACACATATGTGGAGTATTTTCTTGAGTGTTGAATGATGTGGGTGGTGCCACCCCTGGTCAGATGGTCCTATATTGTATAAGAAAGCAGGCTGAGCACAGGCTAGATGAACAAGCCAGTTTGCAGCCATCATCCATGGTCTGTGCTGCAGGTTCCTGCCCTGAGTTCTTGCCTTGGCTTCCCTTGATGGCGGAATGTGCTATTAAACCCTTTCCTCCCCGACTTGGTTTTGGTCAGTTTTCTATCACAGCAATAGAAAGCAAACTAGAGCACTATAGGTCAAGGACTGGTTAAAACACATTATATATAATTATTTAAGCCTTCCCTACTCAGTAAATAGTTACCAGCTACACTGTATAGATGCAGAAACTGAGATCTGGAGTGACTGACAACTTGTACGAAGAGTTCCTATCCCATCCAGTGGCAGAGCAATGGCTTTGGGGGGATCTTATGTGGGCAGAAAATCTGATTGGTCTATAAGGCACCAGGAGGTGGTCCAGGAAAAAGGGATCTCAGAAAATTCCTTTTACGTTTATAGGGCAAGTTCACGTGGACACCAAAATAAATCATGAAAATTTAGGGTGGAAAAAACAGATGTCGTGATTTAACACTGGGCTGGAGAAATTAATGTGGAATTATTTTATGAAGGATGTTTAACGTATGGAACAAGTTACAAGGCTGGGCTATTGCTGTTAAAAATGGTACCATTGACTTCAAGGCCTAGAATGTGGTACAAAAAAGAAAATGACTGCAAGAAATGACCTATGTTCTATACAGCAGAATTTGCTGTCTTTTTAGAATCACCATGAACCTTGGACCCTCCTTCCCAGTGAGAACTTATTCATGGCATCTTTCTATAAATGCAAGCAGCCCAGGCAGCTTTAAATATAAATGGTGGGTTCACTTGTGGAGATCATTTTAAGTCTATTCATGGCAAAGGGCACCAACCTGAGCCACACTTAACTGGAATTTCTGACAGATTCTCTGTTGAGATATTTTATTCATTGAAGACTTACCATTCAAAAATGTGTGAATGCATAAGCAAGTTATCAGTCAGGAAATAATGCTAACATGTTAATCACGTGCAACCTCTGCATGCTTTAGAGGAACACGGTCTCTCTGACATCCAGTGGAACAGTGAAGTCTGTTGCATTTCATGAAAACACATTAAGGATGGGCACATGTGGAAAGTGAGAAGACTTTCCAAATTGGAAAAAATACTTTCCTAGTCTATAGTATTGAGCAGCTTGCAAAATACTTGTGTGGATGGTAAGAGGTTTGAATTCTGAACTATCGGGTAAAGAAACTTTTGCTTCTCTTGTTGTAGATCAAGGTCCATGAGCAAACAGGACTCCTCTTCATCAGATTAGCTAGGTCTGCTTGCAGAACAAACATGATGGGGCTAGTTGTCTGCTGACATTTCCTCATAGAAGGAGGGGATAGGGAAGGTCATTGTACCTTTAATCTGAGATCTGGTGGTAAATCAGTCAGGCAGGGTTCCCTGAAGAAATAGAACTTGTAGAATGAATGCACACACACACACATAAACATATATATGTATATATACATATATATGTTTATCAGATTAGCTCACAGGATAGAGTCTGAGTGTCCAACAATGGCTGTACCACACCAGAGAGGCTGAGAATCCAGTAGTTTCTCAGTCAGAGAAGCTAGATGTCTCAGTAGTCTGATGCTGAAGGTCTAGTGGATTCTGGGAGATTTTCTAGTCCAGTCTGCGTTGGAATCTGAAGAAGTTGGTCACAGCAGCAAGACAAACTTACCAGTGAGAGAGAAGGCCAGGGGCAAAAAAGACAAGAGCTCCCAGAGCTCCCTTCTGCAATGGTCTTTTATATGGGTTGTTATCAGAAGGTAATGCTCACATTTAGAGTGGGTCTTCCAGCTTCAGATGATCCAATCTAGAAGGTCTCTCTCATTTCAGTTAACCCCAGATCCAGTCAAGTTGTCACCCAGGATTAGCAATCACAGGTGGCTTCATCTACCCGTGCAGTTCTGCCCTAATTGCTTGTGGCTATCTTGGAGCCTCAGGGAGCATATCTTGGGGAATATTAATTGCAAATGGTTCCATCTGTGTGTGGAAACCTTCAACATAACTGCTTTGGGATCGCTTATGCTCCTGTAGGCAATTCCCACAATGCCCTGCAGCAAGCCCAATTGATTTCTCAGGTTGAACTTTGGTGGAATCTCAATTTGATTTGTTGTTGGGAATTTATAAAGAAGGGACAAACATCTCCCCAAGGAAGGAATCCTCACTACAGTGGCGTAGTCAGCAGGATATGACACAAGCAGAGATAAGTGTGGGGGAAACCGTAGCCTTGTTCCTGACGTGGGTGCAGAGATAGACAGCCTAAACCACGTTGTCTGAGTGACAGGCACTCCTGAGGGGACTGGGTATGAGAGAAGTGTGCATGATGATGCCTTGGTCACCAGGCAAGATAGAGCTGTGCTAACCAGAGGGTTGATGAGCCCTATTCTGCTGGCTGCTGCAGAGGAAAGAGCTCCTGTGAGGTGTAAACCCCAAAAGCCACTTCCCTAATGAAGTAGCCAGGGATGCCTGGAGGGGAGGGTGACTGGATGTACCACACTGACCAAAAGAATTAGTGATTTTCAAATATTTAGGCTTGGGTGGATGCTGGGACCAAGTATACCTCTGTTCCCAGGAACATCACAGGCAGTAAGCATCAGCTGATAGTCATGGACAAGAATAGCATAGGTGAAAAGGATTATGCTTTTCCTAGGAGTGGGTAACTCCCCACCCCAGCATACTGTGTGTATTTATCTCCTGGGGGTAGAAATTGCTCACCCAGCCAGGAACCCTTTCAGCAGCCAGTGGAGAGACACCAGCCAAGGGTTCATCAGCCCCAGTCATCAGGCAGGTGAAGTCTTGACTGGTAGGCAAGCACGCCTTGGGTTGTTTTGTGTTATAGAACATTGTCCTCTAAGCATAACAGCTGTGATTTTCATCACAACAGCTGTGACTATGTTTAAGAGATCCTCACAATTGGAGCTGTTGACTGCTGAAACTCCCTCATAGAAAAAAAGGATGGGGAGGTTGTTGGACCCTCTCCTGAGATTCCAGCTGCTCCTCCTGCCATTCAATTCTGCCCTACTTGCACTAGGACTTGGGATCTTAGGACGCACTGGAGCATATAGTTTGGGAGGAGTATATGTGAAAGGGTATTCAGCTCTGCAGCTATGGGGAAGCCATCAGCCATGCTGGGTGAAGACATCCCAGTGCAGGCTTCTTCCTCTGACAAGGTTGGTCTCTTATAGCGTCTAGATCATCTCCAAATAGAATCACCATCTGGGAACCAGAGATCCACCACTGGGGCCTGTGGGAGAGAGTACACATTCAGCCCATCATTTCCGGGACCCTGTGAAATCCCCAAGGGGACAGCAACTCTAGTTCATTACATCTGCAGGACCTGGGAATGCTCGCCCACCACCATGGTTTTGTTACACGCATTCTTGAGACATGGAAGCTTAAGTTTGGTTGATTTTTAATGAACACACAGAATGATCCCTCTGTTAAGTCACCAAATGCTCCTGTAGAAACAAAGGAGATGTTTTAAGCCATAATTTCAAAAGAGAAGCATACATTCAAGATGCTGGTTTTCAATATTAGGTGTAAACTAATTTGATATCTCTTGATAGGAACATTGTCAAGGAATGCTGTGATCAAGTTTCTTTGATAGTTATTCAGTTAAGCATATGTCTATGGGAGAAAGCCTTGGACTAAGAAATAATAGTGGTTGGTTCTGGGGGCAGCATTATGGTGAATTACCATCTAATATGGGGGCCCAATGAGGGCTGAGACCATGTGCAGAACAGACCCACTGCAGCAGATCACTGCTAACCAGCACTGTGACTGGGGCAGGCTATGCCATTGTTCTGGGCCTTAGCAGTTTTCCTTTTTCTCCCTTTATAATTCTTTTTTCTTCTACATATATAAGATGAAACTCATTAGCTTTAGATACAATCTCACTCAGTATTTGTTGATTTGTTGAACTTGTATTATGCTTAATTTCATGTCTGGCTACTAGGGACAGACAATCTAGACTGCCTTACAGTGTGGACTATAGCGAGGAAAGATTAACCAAAATTCAGTAAAATAAAAGAAAAATCACAAGCAATAAACTCAAAGGGAAGAAATGCTCTGAGCCGTACAGGCATTTACAAAAGAGAATTGCATTAGTTCACCATGGTATTGTATTTTGTGCCAAGGGTAGGGTAGAAAAATGGTTTATGACCACATTCCTTTCACTCAAGAAGAGTTTTATTGAGTCTCATAGGGAAAAATCCTTTATGCTCTCATTTCAGGACAGAAAGAAAGATGAATTTGTAGCAGCTTCTATGAGAATTTCTCCTGGGTAGAAACTGAATGTAGTTAGGAAAAGCCAAGCTTCACAGGCCTAAAAATGGATGGAACTCCTCTGAGAAGGTGATGTTTTTATCCAGGGGAGGTGAGATTTTCAGAGAATGAATGATAAGGTGTTCAGGGGGTGGGCAATATGTCAGGCAGTGTGAGATGTGCCTCTAATACAATCCTCTAAGTCTTAAAGCTATTCAGTTCATCTAAGTCAAGTCTTCAGAGTCTCACAATAATATGTTATTGGATTTAAAGGCAAGTTCCATAATTTCCATGGACCAAGACAATTTAAATAATATGCTATATTAAGTAGAACAATACTGGAGGGACAACTGGGTCTGGCAAGGTTCTTGGTGGCTCTGATGACTCTTTGCTAGTCCTCTGTCCCCTCCATGCAGACTGAGGGCACTAGTGTCATCCCTTATGCACGTGTCTTTCCATAGCTAGCCAAAGTTTGCTGTTATCAAATATTTGTTTCCGCTTGGAAGCCATCCCTTACTGTATTGGGACTATATAGATAGATGTGCCCCCAGTTGATGTCCAGACAGGCAGTTCTAAGCAGCGTTAAAATATTTTTCATAAAAATCCCTAGCAAGATAGGCCCTTGTTGCTCATAGCAATGATCTTGGAAACAGCTTTTCCCTCTTTCTTTATCCTTCTCACTCTAGTTCTTTCTTCCTTTGAGTTATTCCGCAAGCTGAGTGCTTCCCTCCAAGCCCGCTTTGTCTCAAGGTCTGTTTCTGGGGGATGCTGAAAGATGAATAGTGGTAAAATCCATGGGTATTTGAAAAGACGCAGTACATCTATAGTTTCCAGTCTTCTCATGCCTAGACCTGTTGAGTCTGGAATTCATACCATCATGAAGATGGTATGTTTCATGTAAGAACATTTCATCCCTGATGTTATTCTAAGATCTAAGAGTAAGGGTTCTTATGACCCCCTTGTAGGGATGGAGACTAATGCTCAAAGTGAGCTGATCATGCCTCCTGCACGATGCCCAGAGCTAAGGGGAGTCCTCCCATCCTGCATAGCCCTTGCTGTGTTGGCCTGCACAGACACAGGAACCCTCTGTGCTCTCTGCTGGCTTTGGGCTCCTTGCCATTCTTGGGCTTCTCTCTGCCAGGTCCAGAAGACAGAAGCATGCTGGGCTCCTGGAAGCACTTGCTGGGAGTACACTGGGGCTACTTCTTACGGGTCCAGAGGCCCAGACCCTGCACCCCTTGCAGCACAAGGTGTCCCCACAGGCTCTGATAGCTGGGGAGTCAAGGGACAAGAATTTGAAAATAAGATACACAGTTGCAAACATCATCCCAAGATGTGCCTGTGGGTACACATCTGTAACCCCAGTAACTCAGGAGGCCAAAGAGGAAGGTTGAGAATTCGAAGCCAGCAAGGGCTGCCTAAGGAAACCGCATCTCAAAATCAACAACACAGAAGTGTGCCTTTGTGGCTTCCCCCAAGCCCTCTGCTTGGTAAGGGCTAGGAGTTTGTGGCTGAACTGGATATGAGCTTACGTGCATGATTTAGCTCAAGACCAGGTAGGTCACTGCCACTCCTTACTGGTTCCAAGAGCACTGACTCCCACACAGCTGTGAGTGGAGGTTGTGCTTCGCCGCAGGGGCAGGACGTGGCCATGCACAAATGGTCCGATGTTTACAGTGATCCATACTGCGTCCTGAAATTGAAGTTAATGATGCTCCAGAGTAAAATAATGAATTGTCAGCCCACGAATTAATACTCTTTCCTTCTTCTATGTGCTATGGTGTGTTGCGTATGTTGCGGTGTTATGTGTGTGCTTAATCATGTGTGGTATATGTACTTGTTACTGTAGCTGTGCACACGTCCTTCGTGTTTTAAGAATTTGGAAATAAGAAGGATGAAAACAGATTCAGCAAAATATTGGCATTACTGTGCTAAGGGCACGATGCAGAGCCTGTGAGGGAGCATGTACGCAGATCCTGTGAGGGAGCATGTATGCAGATCCTGTGAGGGCAGCATGTACGCAGATCCTGTGAGGGAGCATGTACACAGATCCTGTGAGGGAGCATGTACGCAGATCCTGTGAGGGAGCATGTATGCAGATCCTGTGAGGGCAGCATGTACGCAGATCCTGTGAGGGAGCATGTATGCAGATCCTGTAAGGGCAGCATGTACGCAGATCCTGTGAGGGAGCATGTATGCAGATCCTGTGAGGGCAGCATGTACACAGATCCTGTGAGGGCAGCATGTACGCAGATCCTGTGAGGGAGCATGTATGTAGATCCTGTGGGGCAGCATGTATGCAGATCCTGTGAGGGAGCATGTATGTAGATCCTGTGAGGGCAGCATGTATGCAGATCCTGTGAGGGCAGCAGAAGCTCACTCTGTACACCACCCAACAACATAAACACTGACAGTGACTGTGGACACTGATTTACAAATGGAAGCATTTATTAGAACGCACGGCCTCACTAATATGCCAGCGCCAGGCTCCACGAGCGGCATTTGGTGTCAGGCCCACAGCAATCGAAGAGAAGCAGTGTCTCAAGCCCCAGGTTTTTCTTCCTGTGCCCATCGCATTGAGTTTGAGAGTCTAAACCCACTTCTAACAGATCTGTGTTCTGACTGACAAGTTCTCAAGGTTCAAAGCTGATGTCTCACAAAGTTCATGATTTTGTGAAAGATTTGTCCAGTACAGGCAAACACAGAACACACAACATAGCTCATACACATACAGCATACACAACACACACATACATACACACAAAAATAAGCACATACAATACAAATATACATACATACACATACATAAAACATGCACATATACAACACACAGTCAAAACACACACACCACACATACATGTGCTACATACACATACACAACACATACATATGCATAAGACACACAACACATACACATGCAACACACATATACATACACATGTATACACAACACATTCATATACATACAGACACACAGCACTCACATACACAAACATAACACAGCACACACAAACACACAACACATAACACACACATACACTACACATGCCACACATACATACACAATGCACATGTAACACACAGAACACATACATACACACATACACAACACAGTTACACACAGAAACACAGACATATCACAGATATACAGGCACAACACTCACACAATACACACATACACCACATCCACTTACACAGTACACACAGCACATACACATCACATATGCAATACACATACACATGCAACATACATGTACATATTCACAACACATTTACCCACGTACAGACGTAATACACACACACACACACACAAGCACACACGCGACCAGGGTAGGGAATCTGATGTATCAGAGAGTGAAATTAAAAAGGAACGTGGGGCGGGGCAGAGCCAGGGTGCAATGCTGGGCCTGCAGACCCAGGAAAGTCTCACAGGAGAGACCTCCTGGGGCAGGAAGCTGTGGGTGGCAGTGATCTCTGGAAAGCTGCTCGAGAGGTGCTATCGCTGTCTCTGTCTCTGAACTGGAGACTGAGGCCCAGGACAGTGCTGAGCCTCTGGCTCAGAGGAGCCAGGCTCTGTTTCCTTGGGGAGGGAGGATCAGGTCCTTGGCCATCTGGATATTAGAGGTGAAGGGCATGGGTCCAGGGGCAGGGCACATCTTTGGTGCCAATGGCCAGCGCTTCAAGTGTGTGAATGGAGGGTGGTGAATGGACTGGAGCGGTCTGAGGAACAGCAGACACAGGGGTCCTGGATGGGGACCAAGACCATGGAAAAGGGGGTGAGTGAGATCTAAGAGTCCAAGCAGAGGCCGGCGCTGTCCACATGTGGTGGCAGCAAGGGTCTGCAGCGTCCCGGCTGTACGCCACCGTCCAGGCTGGCATCTTGTGACAAACTCACGGTATGTTACTACATGTCTGCCATTACTAGAATCTATTACCATTTTCTTTTTTTTTTTCTTTTTATTTTTTTCATCTTTTTGAGACAGGGTCTCCCTGTAGCCCCAGCTGGCCTCGAACTCACTGAGATCCGCCTGCCTCTGCCTCGCGAGGGCTGGGATTAAAGGTGTGCACCACCATGCCTGGCAACCATTTTCTTAAATAAAGGTAACTCTATCTCTGAACTTTTCTTACAGGCACAAACTTTGATGAGACAACAGAAACACCTACTATATTACATTTGTTTTCATTTAGGTTTGCTGGGGTCACTATCACAAGGAAATGAAGAGAGCACTATTGTCCTTAAGGGACAAGAGGGGTGACTGCACCCTGTGTGTGAGAAGCACATCTGAGGGTCAGCACCAATAAAGTTCCAGACAGATGGGTGGAAGATAGAGGGTTCCTTTGAGAACAGTGGGCACTGTGTACTCGGTGCTGTCAGAGATGACAGAAATCCGTGTGCTCGGGAAGCAGGGTGGGGTAGTGTGTCTTCCCACAGCTGGGGAGAACTCCAGCAAATCCCAGACATGGGCAGCAGCCTGTGTGCGTGCCTGGCTACTCGCGCATGTTCTCATGAAAGCACACATGCTCCTGTCTGAGGGAACACATGTTTGTATGGGTCCAGATCCCTGCCTGTGTATGGCCAGGCATGTGTGGCAGGCTGGGCTGAGGGTATCTACAGCTGCTCATGTGCAGCCAGAGGAGGAAGGGAAAAAACAGCTAAGTAGATAGGAAAAAGGAATTACTAAAAAGAAAGTAATTATAAAGATATGAATTTTGCATGGTAAAGTAAGATTGTGTTCCAAAAATAAAAGTTAAAAGGTAAGGATGAAAGTACAAAAGCTTAAAGCCAACGTACAGAGGGTTTAAGTTGTACAAGGTTTGTAAATGATGAGTTTTAAGAATAATATGTGTTTGATAATTAAATTCCCAAGGTTATACTGATGAACTTATTGTGACTCAAGGTCTGCTTTCAAAGAACAAAGAATGTATATCTATTTAAGATAATTACTTGCTCTTTCACTAACCTTGTTAGGTATTAACCACTTGGGAAACTGAGTCATAACAAACCAAAGTTTATTTAGAACTGCTTGGGCTTTTTAAACTTTATCTAAATGTTGTGAAGAAGTTAAGAAGGAGAGGGATGAGCACCCTCTTCTGAAGCTTGTGCTGGATAGCTTTAGTTGTCAACTTGACACACCTGGGTTGAGGGAGCCTCAACTGGGGAATTGCCTCCACTGGACTGGCCTGTGGCCATGTCTGTGGGGCATTTTCTTGAATGTTCAGTAACACAGGAGGGCCACCCTTCAGCAGCGGTCCTGTATTGTATTAGAAAGCAGGTTGAGCACAGCCTAGGGAGCAAGCCGGTAAGCAGCATTCCTCCATGGCCTGTGTTTCAGCTCCTACCTCCAGGCTCCTGCCCTGAGTTCCTATCTTGGGCTTCCTAAGTGATGAACTGTGACCCTGGAGATGTAAGCTAAATAAACCCTTTCCTCCCCAAGTTGGTATTGGTCAGAGTGTTTTGTCATAGCAATTGAACGCAAACTAGAACAAAGCTGTTGACCAGGAGGGTCCCATAGACCCTCAGACAATACTGCCCATTGCTCCTGCTCTTGGTTACCCACCAGAACTTGATGGTAAGACCCTATTGCTGAAGACACTACATACATGAGCCATGAGAACAAAAGAAAAAATCAAGCTGGTTCTGTCATCAAAGTTCATCTCCACTGGGTAGCTTTCACAGCACTGAAAGATGCCATGCATAATACTGGCAGAAAAAATTAATCATTAACCTTACCCAACTGTGAATTCTTCATGCTTCAACAACAACTGGACTGGCAAGATAAGACGTCTGGTGCAATAGTGGTACAAATATTGTGGGAGTAACCAATAACTTGGACTTAAGATCCACTTCATAATAGTTACATTTAAGTATAGAGCACTAAAACTGTACATGTATATACATTGTACACACACACACACACACACATGTAAAGTATACACCCACAGGTGTCTTACCCTGAGTTCCCTTGACAATTAACTTGAGTCTGTGTGCTAGTGTTTTCTTGGGAAGAGAATCCCAAAATGACTTGAGTGAGGAGAAGGAAAGTTCTAGAAAAGTGGGACGCAAATAGGAGGTGAGGTGTTGTCAGGCTGATCACAGCTTCACACAGGGCCCCAAAGAGCAGCACCTGTGCCTTAGCTGAACCCCAGCTTACCTGTGTGGAGATAGTGGAACAGTGTGGTCACCCTTGGTATCTACTCAGCTCATCAGGGGAAGTGGTTGGATATCATTTGTTTCCTGCTCTCTCCATTTTCCGTTTCCTATGGGTCCCCGAGTGCTCTTACAAGCTGATCCCCCTCTTCTTTCTTTTTTGATTATTTTTATTGTTTATGCATATATTACTTTTTCTGTGATTAAAAAAAAAAAAAACCATAACCAAGGCTACTTATAGAAGGAAGAGCTTATTTGGCTTACAGTTCTAGGGTAAGCATCCATAATGGCGGGGGTGGCATGGTGGAAGGAGATGACTGGAACAGAAAGTCAAATAATCACATCTTCAAGCAGGCACAGGAAAGAAAGAGCTACTGGAAATCCATTAAGGCTTACACACTCTTAGAGCTCCCCCAGTGATGTGCTTCCTCTGGCAAGACCATACCTCCTAAACCTCCCAAAACAGCACCACCAACTGGGGACAAAATGTCCAAATACTTGGAGCCTATGGGGGACATTCTCATTTGAACCATCACAATGTGTATGAATGTTTTTCCTGTAGGTAGTAAGTGCACCATGTGCTTGCATTGCGCACAGAGGCCAGAAGAGTGTGTCAGAACCCCTGGAACCCGACTTTACGGGTGGTAGTTAGCTGGGAATTGAACTCTGCAGCAGTCCGTGTTCTTAGCCACTGAGCCATCTTTTCAGCCCCAAAACTCCTTTGCTCTTCTGGTCCCTTGGCAGGTTTGAGAAAGCTAGATCCATTCTATATGGAATGTAGGTCTGGAGTAGAAATTCAGAAATGGTAGGAGAAGCTAGGGATTCTGGAAGTGCTATTTTGCCTCAGTAAGGAAGTCATGAGATGGACACACAAGTAGGTTTCAGAGTCAGTGGCTGGAGTAGGGGGTGTTACTGAGAATATAAATAGAACCATAAGATGTGTCTGTCACTGCATAAATATATCTCTCCATATAGCCAGATATGTCATATCCATTATTGTATCATAATGTTACATACTGTATCTTCAAATTTCTGCATTGTACGAGGAAGAGAGATGTGTATAAGCACACACAGAATGTAATACACAGTATGCTTAGCTTTGAAATGCATGTTTATGTTTACTGAGAACAAACCCAAACTCTTTAAAAATATTTTATTTATTAAATTTATTTTCTGTGTATGAGTGTATTGCCTGCATGTATGTAAGTGCACTCGTGTCATGCATTGCCTGTAGAGATCAGAAGAGGGCATCAGATCCCCTTGACCTGGAGTTACGGATGGTTGTTATGTAGAAATCAGAAGAGGGCATCAGATCCCCTTGACCTGGAGTTACGGATGGTTGTTAGCCATCAAGTGGGTGCTGGGAATCGAACCTGGGTCCTTTGCAAGAGCAGCCAATGCTCTTAACCACTGAGCCATCTCTCAAGCCCCAACAGCCCAAACTCTTAAAACAGTAATAAAATTGTGTCCGGACCTAACTTAGGAAGTTAAAGAAAACGCTCCATACTTTTTTATATCATTGGATTAACCACTGGCAGTAAAATCAAGCTTTTCTGGGAATTGACAGGGTGATTTTCCAAAAATGTCAAGAATAAGATGCTTAGAAGAAGATGCCTTCCCAGAAGAGAAAAAGAGATGTTTAGGTTTCAAAAAAGCTCCCCTCCAAGATGGTCGTAGAGTAAACAACGGGAGAGAAGGTGCATCTTTACACTTCATATCCTGGAAAGGGCCATGTGGGCAGTGGTTACCGATAAACAAGACCAAAAGTACTAAATCATAAATACGGTTTCTAGATGCTATAAGAAAATGCCTACATTCGAGAAATCAATTACGTAAGTGATCACATTAAAATGATTAGGCAGAACCCAGGCATGGTAGCTTATGTCTGTATTCTCAGCACTTGGGAGGCTGGGGCAGGAGGATGGTGAGCTTGAGGCTACAAAGCAAGACCCTGACTAATGAGAAAACAGACAAATACATAAACACACTAGGTCAGTATACATATAAATAAATAGCTGTGCTATAAAATATCAAAAATAAGCTGTATAAGAGAAGGGAAATTAGCTCTGAGGTGGAGTTCTTAAAGTCGTCACAGGAGTTCTTTGTGGAGAATGGAAACTTTATTGGGAAGATGAACTTCTTGGGAAGCCTCATATAACCATGGAAAAGCCTAGAATCCCAGCCCTTGGGAGTCTGAGGTGGGGGGACGGGTAGGGAGTTTGAGGCCAGCTTGGGCAACATAGTAAGTTCCTATCCCAAACAAGTAAGTTTTTGGGTAGTAAAAACATTTTTAGAGTTTCTTTAATTTTATATATTTAGTTCTTCTGGATGATCCAATAATTTTAATGCTATTTGACTATTTCTATTCAAAAATATTTTATTATTTTTATTTTATGTGCTTGAGTGTATTACCTCCATGTTGTAAGTGTAATGCCCACAGAGGTTAGAAGAGGGGGTCGGATTCCCCTGGAACTGGAGTTTCAGACGGTGGTGGTTAGCTGCCTTTGGGTGCTGGGATTTGAACTTGGGTCCTCTGCAAGAACAGTCAGGGCCCTTAACCACTGAGTCATCTCTCCAGCTCCTGCTAATTGACTATTTCTAATTTCAGATCATTTAATTCATTGATGAAGGTTCTAAATACATGAATATGGAGAGTCTGGTTAAGACAGGCAAAGGTCATTCTGTAGAAATGAAACATTTATTTTTGCAGTGACAGACTGGTGGTCTGTGGAATCTGTCATTCCTGCAGATGATTTTCAGTGTGTGTGTGTGTGTGTGTGTGTGTGTGTGTGCCAGCCGTGTGCATGCATGTGGAGTCCAGACCAGACATCAACCACGGGTGTTGTCCTCAGGTGTCAACCATCTTGTTTTTTGAGATGGTCTTTCACTGAAGCTGGTGCTCAGCTTACCAAGTAGATTGGCTAGCCCAGCTGGCTGGCAGGCGAGTCCCAGGGGTCGGCCTGTCTTCTCCCCTGTGTCAGTATCACAAGCTTGTACCACCACTCCTTGCTTTTTTAAAACATGGGTTCTAGGCATCAAACTCAGGTTTGATGCAAGGCAAGCCCTTCACCGACTAAGATATCTCCCTGGCCCTTAAAGTGTTTTGAAAATCAGAAAATCATAAATAAAATTTTGAGCTTCTTTAAAGTGTTCAAACCTACCTGGGCACGGTGGCGCACGCCTTTAATCTCAGCACTCAGAAGCCAGAGGCAGGCGAATTTCTGTGAGCTCAAGGCCAGCCTGATCTACGTAGAGAGTTCCAGGTCAGCCAGAGCCACGTAGTGAGATGCTACCTCAAAAACAAAAATAAAACAAAAATGTTCAGACCTAGTCATGTTGGGTGCTTAGTCCTTGAAGGGAGCCCCTGGCTGGGGCGAGCAGCCAGTATATGTTCCCGTCCTGTGCTCTCTGGTTACCTCACCCTCACCTCTCCTGTCGTAAGTCAAATCCTCTCAGTCACTCTCCTGTAGTTTTGATGTGACTGCCAGCCTAGGCAAAAAGCCATATCTTTTCACGTCCTGTCGGGAATTTCTGATTTTGCCTCTGCCCGGCTTGGTGGCTCTATGAGGCTGTCACTGTGGGTTCCTTGGTTCTTTCTCTGGCCTGGTTTCCAACACCTCCCCTGACATGGGCACCTCATTTGGTGTTTTGTCTATGCTGGCCTAGGACAGCTCCTCCAGTTCCAGTTTGAGACTGGCTTTCTTCTGCCTCAGTATTGAAAGCCAATTCTTCTCTCAGAGACCTGGTGTTGTCTGAGACCCAGCTAAGCAATAAGCTTTAGTTGTATGTGTGTGGGGGGGGGGTGGTGTGTGGTGTGTGGCATGTGGTGTATGCACGTATATACATGTGGATGTGGAGGTCCACGACCAGAGGCAGATGGGGGCATGGTACTCTGTCACTCGCTGCCTTAGCTTGTTGAGACAGGGTCTCTCGTCGAACCTGGTGCACACCTGTTCTTGGTTAGGCTGACTGGTTAGCAAGAACCCAGAGATTCTTCTGTCTCTGCCACAGCCCTGGGATGCAGATGCATGTGGCCAGGCCCAGCTTTTTGCTCTCACCCTCTGAGCGGCCTCCTCAGCCTTGACAGGCTTTGGTCCTAATGTGCCATGGTCGCCTGAATGAATATATGGCTTTGCTTTTCTTCCTTCCTTTGCTAATGTTTTCCCACCGTAACTCCGAGCTTCACCTTGTGTTACTTGAGCCAATCTGACCTGTACAAATTGGCACAGAGGCTATAAGATATACTCATACATTCCCGATTTCTCTGTCACCTATGGCCTTGAAACCATCCTTAAGGAAGGCTAGAAAAATGCCTGGACTTGCCTATGTGAAAGACAAGTAAATGTAACAGACATAAGAGAAGACCTTAGTTGTCCCAGCTGAGGTGGTTGCTGACCAGCCTGTAGTCAACCAATGCATGTTAAAGAATCCAGCTCAGGTTATCAGTCCCCTACCTAACACACTTAAACAAGACCCTGTTACACCAGGCTTGTCGTGCTGAGCTATAGAATAGTAAGCAATAAGAAATGCCTGTTGTTCGGGCCACTGGGGTTAGGAGTAGGTGTGCTCCACAACGGTGGTTGACTATCTCCATTAGTGAAATTTTGGTTGTATTTATGATATATCTTTCTTATGGGAAATGAGTCTATAGGAAAAACTTGACTGGTTGGACCCTTAATATGCCACATGATATTTTTGTGTGTTTGGTGCATGTGTGTGTACATGTATGTATAGGTGTGCTCACTGGTCCATACACACGAGGAGGCCAGAGGAGGAGGATGTCTAGTGTCCTGCTCTATCATTCCTTGTCTTAATTTTTTGAGACGGGGTCTCACCCTAAACCTGAAGCTTGCCTGTTTTGGTCTCAGCTAGCTGGAACGTGAACTCCAGCAATCCTGCCCCTGTCCTCCCCTCCGCCCCCAATGGGTGAGTTATAGACACATGTGGACATGCTAAATAAAAATGGGTGCTGGGGATCTGAACTCACGTCCTCCTGCTTGCACAGCAAGCACTCTTACCCAGTGAGCCATCTCCCCAGCCACCCCAACCCCGAATTGAATAAAACATTTTGAGGTTGCCCAGGAGCAAAAGAAAAAAAAGATAAAAAGAAGAAAATAATGGAAGGGTTGCTTTTGGGGTAGATTGTTTTGATTTTGGAGAAAATAAATATGGCCCATCTAAAAACTAAACATGTTCTGAGGACATTCAAACCCAATGTTTGTGTTGCAAATGACATTCTAAACCGGTTTCCACGTAGGTAAGGGCATCTTAGATTGGCACAAAGAAAACATTCCCGACAACCTTTGCATTTACTGTCATTTTGAGGTCTTGATGTGGAGCTGTGAGTGGAAAGGGGGACAGCAGTGGACCTCAGAATGTTGGCAATGCCTTTCAGATACTTATCTGAGCCACACACGTTAGGAATCTGGGATGGAAATCTCCTAAGAATAACCGATCTCACGAAATTTCCAATCCCTCTTGTTTTTGGCAGAACTTAAAATTCCGTGGAAATGGCTCATGTCGCAAAACTTCTGTGAGGGGCTGGCCGGCACCAGGAAGGGAAAGCAAACCAACGTGGCTGCGTGTTTTCACGCCTCCGAAAAGGTCTGGGTTTGGCTCCAACCGGGAAAGAGCACTTGAGGTTTTTGTTTTGTGCTGGCTTTTCCAAATACCATTTACCTGACTCATGAGGCTTTGAACATCCGGAGACACCAAGGGAGTGAATAAATTTTATGTCTTTTTGATGTTCAGACATACTTTGAACAAGACTCCTTGCTGGGAGAAAGAACAGAAGACCATGGGAGTGGGTGGTTCTTGCCCACCCCCTGCTGAGGGACAGAGGGACCATCTCTCCCTGTTCTTTGTTCTAATTCATTAGGTTCTAGTGGGGTCAGCACAGGACTCGCTTTTCCCTTTCGATGGCTCGCTTTAGATGGTTGAGTAAGGGAGACAAACCTAGACCAAATTTTCTGCTGGAATTTTATGCTGCAATCAGTGTTTGGTTTTTTTCTTCTTCTTTTTTTTTTTTTTTTTTTTTTTATTTTTATTTTATGTGTATGTGTGTATTGCTTCTTGGCCCTGAGTGTGGTATAAGCCAATTCTCCTGCCTGGAAACGTCTTCCAATTTTTCACCCAAACTCAGGTCAGATATCAATCGTAAGCTTGTCAGACATAGTTCACTGATTTTTCATCTTTTGTATCTATTTACATGATTGTATTTTACACACAAAACTGTGTTCTCAGCTCGTTGCCTTGGGCAGTGTCGAAGAAACATGGAAACGGTCACATCATGCACCACCGTAAAGAAACTTTTCTGTCTGTGCCACATGAGCTTTCTATCAATATAGATCCACCCTTTGCTTTCAACCCCACATTAATAAATCACTTATTTATTATCACTTATCACAATTATTTTTAGAGTGTTGTTTATTCCAGAAGCTTCTACACATCTTACTAATGTCCAGATCACTTTGTCAGCTTTTATGGGCAAATATAAAAGGACACAAAGTGGTCATAGGGTTGGTGCTTTTCCACCCACTGGCCCAATGATGAGGTGCTAGTTTAAAACAGTCTTCACGTCTGTATTTTACCACTGGGTTCCTTGATGATCAACACTGCAGTAATGCCTGACATGGAAATACGGAAACCCTTTGCCACGAAATTCAAACAGATGAGGATGATTCACCTTTGTTTGTATTTCAGGGTGCCAGCGGCTGGCTGCTTCATTAGATTACAGCGTGAGACCACACTAATGAAGGGAGGGTCTGGGATCACACTCTGGTCCAGTTACCATAATTGCTTTGTTAATTTCCGTTTTCATTTTCCCAGACCACAGGCAAGGCTAGGAATTAGTGTCCTTGAGCCATAGATGTGCAGAAAACAGGGTGCAGGAAAAGCTTGGTGACAATCCAGTCTCACCTCTGGGAAACCCAGCTGAGAGGTTACATGCTCTGAATGTGTGCACATACTTAGGTGCACAGGACAGGCAGTTTTTAAATATGTGGACCAAAATAATTACCTATCTATCTCTTGCATGATTTCAAAAGCATTCATTATTCCAGTGAGGTGGAAGGATTAGGTTTCTTAACACTGATATTTAATGGATATTATCATATTTATTACTGTAAAGAGACCAGATGTTTAAAATCTGGGCTAGAAACTCTGCAACCAGATGGTGTTACCTCAGGGTCACCCACCACGTCTCGCTCCCCACTCAGCTGTATTTTGTTTCAACTTTAATAGAGCAATGGTATGTTTCCATACGTCTCAGTCTGGCATTAGATGACATGTGGGCTAATTTCGGTGGGTTGGGCAGATTGCTAGGGGGTTATACAAACCAGAGCAATTTGCTTTCCCAACAGTAAGAAAATATGTTAAGAATTACTGCTGGTGGTCAGGGCATTTCTCTCTCTCTCTCTCTCTCTCTCTCTCTCTCTCTCTCTCTCTCTTTCTTTTCCTCCTCACTCTCATTCTTTATTTTCCACAGCTTTAACCTTTGTTGTCATTTTTACAGTCTCCACATGTCGCCCAGCTTTGGTGCAGGAGAATCAACCGCTAATCACTTTCTTACCCCAGCAAATCTTCCTCCTGCTCTCTTTTCTTATCTTGCTTCTTATCCTGATCCAATGAAAACAAACCAGGTCAGAGGGTTGATAACATTCCTAATTTTAAAAAATTATAATCAATGCAATTTAGGTAAGGTGGGGAAAAGAAATAAAAGAGTACATGGCATGTGACCAATGGTTCATCTGTTTGTATTAACAGGTTCCAGCAACAGCTTGCCAGGCACAGAATGTCTGCTTGCCCCTGCACTTAGCAAGCACATGAGCTTAAAAATAAACTTTGACAATGTAGATCTCTTTGTCCTTTCAGGAATGGAAAGCATTATGTAGTTCAAAGCACACTAAGCCTGATATGAAAATATAGCTTGGGCTTGTGTTACTGTGGCAATTGGGAGGGTTTTAAACGCACACGACACATGGATGATTTGTGTGTAAACAGTACAACAGCCACAAGCTAGAAGGAATAATTGACACTAGAACTTTGATAAGCTCATTCATAAGGAAGCCACGTCTGTCTTTTAAGTTCTTTGGAATAACTGGGATCTGATTCTTCATTTTAATCGGGGTGTTTTTTTTTTTGTTGTTGTTGTTTCTTTTTTGTTTTTTTTTCCCGAACCAAACTGCAAAAACAGGATTTAGTAGCACATTTCACTTGTACAGAGCAGCGTTTGTTCACTTCGAGTGTTTGGGACAGGAAATCGATCTACAGGGTAACATTCCCACAAAAAAGGGAAACAGTATGGGACGATGGCTTGTTAGTACAAGTGACTCTGTTTTGGAAATTACCGACAAGAAACCTTGGAGGAAGAACAGCGTTAAAGATCAAAAGCATGAAGACTCCTGATGAAAGCAGCTCCAGATGATGAACCCACGAGCGAAGAGGAACTTCTACCGTAAGTATCTTTGCTATAACCAAGTATTTTATTTGTTTTCAAATTATTCTAGAGTGTGCTGAGTAGATTTCCAAGCGTTTGATGTAGAGTCTTCGCTACAGACAAGTCTATAATTAAACTCATTGGGTGGTTCCAACAGAAGGTTAGTTACTGAAATCTTTTCCATGACTTTGCAACAGTGGAATAAATTGCACGTTAATTTAAGAATGCTTTGTAGGACAGACATGTCATGTCAAGCTTTTCTTGGGCAAAGTATTACTTTTGGCAATGTAAAATCAATCAACATATATCTATAAATTCCATTGAATTTGGATGCTGGTGATTTAAACTCTGTTGACTTTGTTTGCATGTGGTTGATTCTGTAACCCAAACCTCATGTATAGATTCACACATACTAATAGGAATTTAGAGAGCATCTTAACTATTTCCTGAGTGATTCTTGTTTATATGGTAGGGAAGAGATAGCTTAGAATCCTAGGAATTGGAGGACAAGCAGATGTGATCATTTAAACTGCATCTTTGGAACTGAAATGGGGCTTCCCCCCCACCAAAGTTTATCTTCAAAATATCCAACATGTAGACCCATTGGAAATTATTTCCATATCTATAAAACTCCTCAGCTCCTAAGTCTATTGCTGTGGTCTTACAAATGTGAATCAAGTCTACCTAAGTCTTAACCCTATGCAAATATTAGATATAGGAAGGTCCACTCTTACCGTCTACCATATGGCATAGAATTAGACAGTGTTGAGTGTTGAATAAATTTTGCTGTTAGTAACAGGATAAATGTGGTTGTACAGTAATCATTTTATGTCTAGATTTGCTCCTTGAGTTTATCCATGAGTGTGATTGAATTGTATGTAGCTAAGATCGTATGATAATAGAATTGTATTGTATTGCTGTTTCCTGAAAAGTCCTTTGTCTAATTCATAGCCTCTCTTGAATCACACAAGAGTTTTTGTAACTGGTTGTTTTGTTGGAAGGGATCACATGGGGGAGCTCATTTTATGACATGGTTAAGCATCAGCTTGTTTCCAGTCAGTATGCAGGGACCTGGTGCTGGCCCGCGTGATGTAGCATGGGATTAGCCCTCATAAGCCCCCTTTGCTGAGGGTGAAGAGAGAGGCTGAGATGCTGACCACATCTTCCATTAGTAGGGCTCATCTCTCTGTAAAGGGTGACAGGTATAAACTGAGGAGTAAGTAGATGATAAGATTTTTGGAGTCCAGTTGAGTGCTTCCAGAGTGATGAGGGACAGGCATCTAGTGGAGGGGACCCGGAAACTCCCCAGTGATGCTGCCCCTGATTTTCCCTCTAGAACACTTGGTGTCAAGGTTTGTTGAGTCTGCCTTCTGCTGTCATAAGTAGGAAACAAGAACGCTGTACATGTGTGTTCGCTGCACCTAATTAGATGTGGGATCCTTGGGGTAGGAAGGAACTGACAGAAGCTGTAACTAGGCAACAATTATCACTAAGGTAAAAACACTTCTGGATAATTACATGGAGCTTTGGGGTAAGTTTAAGTTATATCACGTATAACATCATATATAAAAATGGATAAGCAGGGCCGGAGAGATGGCTCAGTGGTTAAGAGCACTCACTGCTCTTGCAGAGGACCTGGGTTCGATTCCCAGCACCTACATGGTGGCTACAACCATCCTTAACTCCAGTTCCAGGGGAATCCAAAGCCCTCTTCTGACCTCCGCAGCACTGCACAACACGGGTGCACTCACATACCTGCAGACAATTCACTCGTACACATAAAATAAAAATAATAATAAATAAAATATGAAAAAAGGATAAGCTTAAATTATCCCTTTAATAGTTCAGTCAAGTGTTTTAGAGATGGATCTCACAGGTACTGTCTCCAGGCAGAAATTCTAATTAGAGTAAGACAGTCCATAGGAATTGCCTGGAAGTTCTTTTTAAGAATTAAAAAGACGTGTTGATATCATACGCACGAGGACTTCCTGAGGCTAAAATCATCTGGAATTGTTATACAGAATTCTGGGACCTCAGACAAGAAATGATGCAACATTTGAGAAGTTCTAATACTTTTTCCTCTTCTGTAGGAAAAGGAAGAAACCAGATTATTGCATGAGAGTGAAGCAAGGAATGGGTTGTAGAATGATTACAGTTCTGGAGGTTTCAACTCAGGAGGCTGAAGCAGGAGGAACAGGAGTTCAAGGCCAGTCTGAATAGTGAGCCCCATCTTAGCCACACCAAACAAAATAATAACACACTGAGGATTATCTTGGACAGAAAAAAAAAAAACAGGTATTGACCCTGGAGCAGTTCAGGATTGTGATATACTTATGAATAAAAAATGATATTTCTAGCTTTCTATATATAAAATGAACTAATAAATCTTCCCTCTTACAACTGTGAGCATTAAAATTTATGAGATCATTCTCAGCTGTCTGGCATAAAGTAAGTGCGTGATGTTTAAACCATGTGGGCTTTGGAAACTTTTTAACTTTGGGGGTCTGATAATTCCATGTATTTAGCTCAAATTCTTTGATTAAATGCCACCCAAAGAAGAAACTCACTAGAAATATCTATTCTCCATGTTCTAGGCTGCTAGACAACAGAACTGTAAGGCAAATCTAAAAGTGCAATAAAAAAGTTAGTAATAGGTTCAAGCATGTAATTCTAGCCTTGAGAGGCTAAGGCAGGAGGATCTCCTTGAGTTTGAGGCCAACCTAGACTATATGATCAAGTTACAAAGTAGTTTGGACTCAAGAGTGAAACCTTGCCTCAAAAACAAACAAACAAACAACCCCAAGAGCTGGGCTTGGTAGCACATGCCTTTAATCCCAGCACTCTGGAAGCAGAGGCATGTAGATCTCTGTGAGATTGAGGACAACCCCAAGAGCTGGGCTTGGTAGCACATGCCCTTAATCCCAGCACTCTGGAAGCAGAGGCATGTAGATCTCTGTGAGATTGAGGCCAGCCTTAAAGGAGATAAGAAGTTTTTCCTGCTTGTTTTCAAGACAAGGGTCAAAATACATTTGCTCATGTCCTTAAGATTAAGACCATAAGAACATTCAGTTGACGATTGTTACTTAATTTCCCCTTTCATCTTTTCTATGTCACCTGTCTAATCATGTTCAGAAATCCACTGTAGCCAGTGGTATAGATATTCTCAGCAGAAATGACTTTTTGGCAGTTTAAGGGCTAAAATTGTTTTCCTATGGCATCTTGCCACAAAGCCCACAAAAATCAGTTTTATACAGATAGTGTATTTTGATGATTTAATTTATTGTGTCTGCTCGTTCCAAGCACATATGCGAAGCACTTGGGCAGAGTCCCCATATTTAGAGTATTCCTTAAGCTCCTATATCCCAAACAGGAAATATCTAGAAGTTAGATTTGTCTACTAGGAAAATCACTCATATTTGAGAGTTGCTATTAGAAATATTACCTCACATCTGTACAGCATAATTTTCTTTAAAGAGTTTCCACATTTACCAGCTTGCTTTTCTCACCCTATAGTACAAACAGAGGCTATATGCACTTCCTCAGCCCGAGTCAGGTGTGCAGAAATACCTTAGCTTTTACTTGTGGAAGCTGAGGGTGCTCCTGGCTGTTCATTTAGGTTCTTGTCTCACAGTGAGTCAAGGCCACTGAGGAGGGCGCTTCTCAGAGCAAAACAGCCACCATCTTCATTAGCTCTGCTGCCCCTGCTTGCAAGAGTCCATCGGGATTTGGCTTGTTGACTGTTAACATTTTCTCATAGAAGGAGGGGGCATCTTTGGACCCTCACCTGAGAGTCCAACTGCTTCTCCCAGCCCGTCGTAAGCAGTTCTGCATGGGATCTTGGGAGGTGCTGGAGTGTATAGGCTGAGGGAGGCTGGTTGGGAGGGGCTCCATCTGTGTGGTTATGGAGAAGTCATTGCCCCTAACCCTAACCTTCCACTGTGGCTGCTTTGGGGTCCCCCTCATTCCTGCAGGCAACCCTTTACCTGTGCTCCATAAATAAACAACCAACTCACTGCTTCCTCAGGGTGAACTTTGGGGAAGCTGTGCTTTGGTTTGTAGCTGGAAACATAAGGAGGGGCAGATGTTGCAGGCTCCCCAGGGAAGGCCCCAGATGTGCTCTCAGCTCTCTTCCCTGGTGGCTGTCATGACATAGAGTTGGACAACCATGCATTGTGGGTGTGCTTTTCTATGTGTGACTTAAGTCGTCAGTGACTACAGCAGCTAGCTAGCGCTGTGCTCCACAGCCCCTCAAGGCCTCAACTACCTCTTGCAGGCCCAGGCTTTGAGTATCCTGATGTGGTTAATCTGAGGATTTCAGTCTTATAATCGACGTTTTCCTTGGCTAACCCGAGGGAAGTGCAGCTTGTTGGTGCAGAACTAGAAGAACTAAGGCAGTGGAGGGTGAGCACCTCTCAGTTCACTATCAGGTGGTTTGGGAATGTTCCATCGTTTCCATGTCAGATACACTGTATATGCCATAATCTGTGTGTGTGTGTGTGTGTGTGTGTGGTGTGTGTATGAGATGTGTGCATATGTGTGTGAGATATGTGTGAGATGTGTGCATGTGAGGTGTGTGTGTGTGAGAGATGTGCATGTGATATGTGTGATGTGTGTACCATGTGTGTAATGTATCCCTGTGATGTGTGTGTGTGTGGTTTGTGATGTATATGTGAGATGTGCATGTGATATGTGTGATGTGTATGTGTGAGATGTGTGTGAGATGTGTGCATGTGATATGTGGGATGTGGGTGTGTTTATCATGTATGTGCTATGTGTGTGTATGTGTGTGTGATATGTACATGTGATGTGTGTGTGTCTATCATGTGTGTGCTATGTGGCTGTAATGTGTGTATATGATATGTGTATGTGGGGTTTGTGT
>NW_008360311.1:7110106-7117686 GCF_000622305.1 Nannospalax galili
CATAAAGTAAAAATAATAAATAAAATATTATTTAAAAAGAAAAAAGCTGGAGTCAAAATGTACTACAGAATTATAGTAATCAAAACAGTACAGAGTCCAGCATGGTAGCATGTGCCTGTAATCCCAGCACTGGAGAGGCAGAGGCATGAGGATTAGGAGTTCAAGACTAGCCTCATCTACATAGTAAGCTGAGACCACCCTGGGCTACATGAGTCCTGTTGGGGCTGGGAAACATGGATGTCCACATGCAGAAGAAATGAAGTCTCATCTCAGGTCATTGGTTCTAAATGGATCAAAGACTTAAGATCCGAAGCCATAGAAGTCCTGGCATCAAAGATGAGTTTCCATAGCAGCGGCCCGGGCAGTGACTGAGAAAATATGAATCCAATATATAAGCCACATGAAAGACCATGGCAAACTCAAAAGCTCCTGTAATCAAGGAGACGGTGACTGGCGCATTGGCATGTCGGTCAGTACTCTCAGGCTCTGCATCTGACAAGGGGTCAGCGTCCAAACTACAGAAGGTGCTCAACTTAACAGCAATAATCCAGTTAGGAAGTGGGCAAAGGGCCTGAAGAGGCGCATTAGTTGCTTGTCTCATCGCTGTGACAACAGCCTGACAGAAGCAATGGAAGCGGGGAGGGAGGGGATAGTTTTACCTCATGGTGGGAGGCTGCAGTCCTTCCTGGTGCGGGAGGCATGGCTGGCTGGTCACATCACATCTGCAGTCAGGAAGCAGAGAGAGATGCACACTGGTGCTCAGCTCACTTCTTTCTATTCAGTCTGCAGCCCCCTCCCCACGGGATGGTGCCTCCCACAGTGAAGATGCATCTTCCCTCTTCAGTTGACACTGTCTGGAAAGCTCTCACAGACACATCCAGAGTTGTATTTCCGTGGTGATTCTAAGTCCAGTGAAGTTGGAAATGAAGATCAACCATCAAAATAGACATTTGTCAAAAGACACAGGTATCTGAAGACATGCTCAGTAGCTGTTACCAGGGAGATGTAAGTCAAAAGCATGAGACACCACATTACACCTGTTGGAGTGGCTACCGAGAGACATAACAACAGTGTTGGTTGTAATGTGTGAGAACAGGGGCTGGAGAGATGACTCAGCAGTCAGGAACACTGGCTGCTCTTGCAGAGAACCTGGGTTCAATTCCCAGCACCCACAGGGCGGCTAACGACTGTCTATAACTCCAGTTCCAGGGGATCTGACGCCCTCTTCTGACCTCTGCAGGCATTGCACAGCATGGGTGCATTTACATGGATGCAGACAATACACTCATATACATAAAATAAAAATAATAAATAAAATATTCTTTAAAAAATAATGTGTAGAAACAGATGGTGAGCCATTAGTATGACTTTACTACAGCCATTAAGAGAACAGCACAGAAGTTATTAAAAAATGGAAGGCAGAGCTACCATAAGATGAGGTGCCTCCTCTTCATGGAGCCTGAGCATGTGAAATTGTATGTTGAAGATACACCTACATTCCCCAGTTTGTTTTGACATTATTCACAATGGCTCTGATGTGGAACCAATCCTGCAAATGGGTGGATGAAAGCATGGAGAAAATGTGGTTTAGTCATACACACACATGCTAACACATATGTCACAATAATACATGATTTATGCAATGGAATAGTAGTCAACTTAAAAAAAGAAAACACCCTGTCATCTGTAACAGCATGTGGAAATCTGGAGGATGCTAAGTCTGGGGAAATAAGCCAATCATAGAAATGCAAGCACCAAATGATCTCACACGTGTAATCTATAAAAGTCACAGTCATAGAACACAAAACAAAATGAGTGATGGTTATACCAGGGGACGGCAGGTCAAGGTAATTTGGGGGAGAAGTTGATAGCAGACTACATAGTCTCAGCTAGGAGAAACAAATTCAGGAAATCTGTTGTACATGAAGCTCATAGGGAACACTAACAAACTGGTGAGAAAGTGCATGTAAGTGTTCTTAGTACAAAAATGTAAGTGAATAAGATAATTTATCTTGATTTTACCTCTCCATAATGCATACACATCACAACATCATAACATGAATATAGAACAGTATCAATGTGAAGTTCGATATTGTGTAACTGTATTAATTCAACAGTGAACCTAAAAATTTTATAGCCACTTTTGAAAGAGATGTATCTTTGCTCTGGAAACTGTTAATGAATATGTTAAAGCTATAATGAAATGCTTCTAAAAAAAAGAAGTAAAATCTATGACACTCCTTGCAAAGTGATGCATCATAAAAAAACACCTTTCAAGTGTTCAACTGGAGTTTGAGTTTGAGAGTTTTTGTTCAAAAGATACTATTCATTGAGTAATGACTGGTAAATTTCCAGAAAAATGACTGTCATGCAGACATAGGTACATAAAACATCAACTGACTAACAGGAAGGAAACCAGGCCTTTTATAGTAAAACTATAAAACATCAAAGATAAATTGTAGATCAGCCAGAGCGGGGGAGAATTACCTCCAAATTTTCATGAAACTGATAGATTCTTTATATGTAAATAGTTGGGAAATCAGACAAGAAAAGTTTTGATATCTATGTCATTAAAGATGTAGGGAAATGGATGTTTATAAATTGCTGATGAAGTTGAAATTGGTGTTAACGCTTGTGGAAAATAATTTAGAATATCTACAAATACTATAAGTATATATGATCCCAAATACAACAATTCTACTTCTGTCTGACTTTACAGATAATAGACAGTTAAGTGGACTTGGTAAAAGAAATTATGGTGCCTGTATCACTAAACAGCAATTTGATCTGTATTTGTTATAGAATACCTTAAAGAAACATGTTACTCAATGTATTTATTTACTTTTCTGTTACTGTGATGAAACACCATGACCAAGGCAACTTATAGAAGGAAGAATTTATTTGGCTTATTCCAGAGGGATAAGAGTCCATCATGGCAGGGAGGCATGGCAGGAGGCAGCCAAGGCAGAAATCTGAGTGCTCACATCTTCAAGCAGGCATAGGAAATGGAGAGAGCAAAGTGCAAGTGGGGCAAGGCTATGATCGCTCAAAGTCCACCCCAAGTGGTGTGTTTCCTCCAGCAAGCTCATACTGCCTGAAGGCTCCATGACATCCCCCAAGGAGTGCTATGAACTGACCAAGTGTTCAAATACTTGGAGCCTGTGGGGGACATTTGTATTCAGACCACCACACTCAATAAATATAACCTCAACTGGATTGAATGCATAAAGGTATAGGAATTTTGCTTCATATCCATATTACCATCATACCTAGAAAAATGCTTGGTACATACTGTGGTTCAACATACAGTTATTAATTATTCAATTTATTGAAAATGTGGAGAAGACTGAAATGCAGAGTTTGAGGGCTCAAGTGGAGAGAAAACTGAAGGCATTCACGAGGTATTAGAAATGCCAACCTGAAGTTGGACAGAAAAATTCAGTGTCATGAGCTAACTCTTTAGCTGTAGCTGAGGCATCCTGAGAAGAGGGCCGAGGACTCAGGTGCAGCATCAACCCGCAATGGGAAGATGGAGAGAGAAAAGGCAACCAGCAGCTGAGGGCCGGTAGAACCATGGGTGAGCACTTAGGAGTAAGTCATGCTTGAAGTCAAACTTGGAGGGAATTGTAGGCTGTATCCAAGGCCATCACGGTGAAAAGGGATTAGTGTCTGGGTTTGGTAGCAAAGAGTGATTTCATTGGAAAGTGATCATAAGGCTGGACGGGGTGCTAAGGAAAGCAGAGTGATGGGAAGGAAATCAAGGCCATTAAATGAAAGGAAGTACAAACAGTGTTAGCATTTTAATGTTTGAGGAGAAGGAGGGCGGGGGAGAGAGAGAGAGAGAGAAGGAGGGGGGGAGATACTATAATTGGGAAGGGAGGCGAGAGAGGGAGAGAGAGAGAGAGAGAGAGAGAGAGAGAGAGAGAGAATAAATGAAGAATTGGACAGGACAGTTTTCATCTCATTTGGAAGAGACTACACTCACTCAGTGCTGGGCAGAAGCGATGTGGTGGAGAAAGCTTGTGGACACCAGACCAACACAGTCTAGCTTTCTGAAACCAAGATCTTGATAGAGCTGACAGGAGTAGCAAGGACCGTGAACACCAGCAGAACAGCATGCACATGTGTTAGGCAGTGCTCTGGGCCCTGAAATAATGATACTCATGACCCATGGTTATAAGATCATTTGAATTTTGCCTTCCACAGTGTCCTTCAAGTTCCAGGGAGGTTGACTTCCTCTACCCTTGATGCACACTCAACCAACCCCAACTCCTTAAGCAATGCATCTACCTAGGATCACAGAAAATAAGAGCGATGGGTTTGGTTATTACTCTAAAGCTGTAAACTTCTGGTAGATGGGTCAAAAGTATTATGGACAGAAAAAAAGAGCAGGTTAAAAAAATATTGAGAATGCAGGTGGCCCCTGACTTCTGATGGTCTACTCTTACCTTTTGCAAGGGTGGTGTGTGTTTAGTGGCAAACTTATTCCAGTTTTGAAATTTGATTGTTCCCAGGATAACAACAGCATGTGGTTTGATCTTTCTTGCAATGCTGGGAAGCAATGCAGAGTTTCAGCTCCCAGTTGGCCACAGATCACCAGGGTGAATGAACACTGATCTTCCTCAGAGGACCTCAGTGTTCCACGGATGACAAGGGTTGATTTTGCTCAGGTGGGCTAATGTATGTGTTCTGAGCATATGTGGCATGGAGAGACTAAGCCATGGTGTTCTTGGTATGTGATAGCTTGGATCTGGAATACTCCCCTCAAACCCACATGTTAAAAGCTTGGCCCCCAGCTTGGGTGGAATCTTTTAAGAGTTATGGCCTGGGTAGTTCTTGGGTTATGGAATATGCCCTAGAGGATTTGGGGGTCCCGACCAGTCCCCTCTCACTTCCTGACCTTGTGATATGTCAGCTTAGCTCTGCCATGCAATTCTGCCAGCTCTGTGTAAACCTGGTGTGGTCCACTGACTGAAAATCCCAAAACTGTGAGCCAAAATAAACCTTTCTGGTTTAGAAGTTGATCATCTCAGGGACTTGTTACAGCAATGGAAAGCTGACCTACAAAGTGCATAAAATTCATTCTGAATTGAGGACATTTTGAACTTATGAGGAGAAATAACCCTCTGTAAGTGAAGAAGTGTGTACACTCACTTTTATAGCATATTGTACTCTCCCTTTATAGCACACATCATAGTTATATAGTTTACCTATGAGATTCATTTCTCTTGTTAATGCTTGAGAAGTGTGTTAGTGTATGACTCAGTACATGGGGAAAGTAAAAAGAATAATGAGTCATCTGATTTCTCTGTCACCAGCAGAAAATAGTGACTGGTATCCACTGGATCTGGGCAGGGCTTGTGTAGAGCAGCTGGTGCATCTGAGAAGGGATTTGCCTATACACTTGATGTGAATGATACAGGTACAAATACCCAGACATGCAAGAGGCTCATGGTAAGAGCTGGGAGAACGAGGTCCATTAACTCAGTGTTAAGATCTTAAAATCAGTGTACCAGGGCTGCCTTCTAGAACTGGGTAACTCCCATATTCACACTTCCATATACCGCTTATTGGTCATGAAACATTTGATTTACTAATGCGGTGGGTAGCCATGGAAAGCCTCAAGCACATAGCTATTTGTAGAATTGTAATTAGCTCAGAGTTAAAAGGACCAAATATGTCATGTGTTCTGATAAAGCACTTGTAGTAGAATTATTCAAAATGGAAGGCATATTGGGTATAGTTCCGTGCCCAAGAAAAAAATTTAATGTCCTCAGAAACTGTTGGTAATGTTTGTGTGGTTATTCTGTGTGTCCCCGACCGCTTTCCATCTCGCCAGCAAGAACGACGCGGGAGGACAAGTCAGGATCCTTCTGCAGCAGTTTATTGTATGCGCATCTTACACTCTTAGAAGCTTAAAGACCGAAGACGCCGAGAAGCGGGAGAGCGGTTGCTTATATAGTCTAAAGGTCCCATCTATGACGTATAAGAAGCGGATGCTGTGGCTCTCCACATCTGTGAACACCACAGATAAAGCAAATGGGTTATTATATTTCAATTCTATTGTCTCCTGTGATCTTGAGAACCAGGATCCTTGATATAGAAAAAAATGAGATACATGTGAAATGCAGCTGTTAAGTAAAGTTTCTAGGACTGCATTTGAACAGGAAATAGCATTACGAAGTATTTCATGTACCCAAAATATATTAATTTCACATATACAATTAGGATGCCCCTGCCCCTTGGAAACATCTAGAATATTCTTGACTGCCATGTAGCAGTGAAAGTACATAGCACCACACTGGAATGTTACCATTTCCCCACTAAAAGAGTCAAGGCACTTCTGAGAAAGACAAGGACACAATGTGGGCCAAAAAAACTTCACAAAATGAGTCCAGAATATCTTTATTTGTGGGGTTAAGAAGGGGCTTATTTCAGCTTACAATTCCAAGTGATAGCCCATCACCGTGGAGAAGTCAAGGCAGGACTTCAGACAGTCACATCACACTCAAGTCAAGAGGAAAGAGAAATAAACGTGTGTCTTGCTTGCTTGCTTGTACTTAGCTTGAGTTCTTCACTCTTTAAAAAAATGTGTGTGTGTGTGTGTGTGTGTGGTGTATGTATCTGTGTCTTTGTGTGTATACGAGTGCATTGCCTTTCTGTGTGTATATGAGTGTATTGCCTTGTAAGTCAAATTCACTGCTGGGAGGTGCACGTGGCATCCAATCCCCTCCTCCCATGGTCCTTGCGACAGCCAGAGGAAAGAATTCTCCAAACCCACATTTGAAGAATCTTAATGAATTTATTGGACTTGCTAACTGACCTTGGGGTGCATATTTACTTACAGACAAGTGGACGCCCCCCCAGCCCCCCGCCCCATTCACGGCTGTGTTCAAAAGTCCACACCCAGACTTAAATCCTGTGGTTCAGGACAGCCTCACAAAATGGCAAGAGACCAGCCTCAGGGTTTTCCCAGCATTTATACCCTTAGTCCCTCCCCTGTGAGCGGCTATGGTCAACCAATTGGCTGGAAGAGGAAAGGGGAGTGGCTTCTTTGCAGAGTGTGGGAAGGAGGCTGGTCCATGCCTTGTCATCACAGGGATATCTGTGTCACATGCCTGCATGCATGTAAGTGTATCTGTGTCATGCAATGCCCATGGAGGTCAGAAGAGGGTATCAGATCCCCTAGAACTGGAGTTACCAATGGTTGTTAGCTGCCATGTGGGTGCTGGGACTGAGTCTGGATCCTCTGTAAGAGCAGTGAGTGCTCTCAACTGCTGAGCCACCTCTCTAGCCCTGAGATCTTCACTCTTATATAGTTCAGGATGTCCTGCTCAGGGAATGGTGCTGCCTACAGTGGGCTGGGTCTTCCGACATCAATTTATTTAGTTAAGATGGTCCTCCAGACGAGCCCACAGGTCAACCATTATAGACATTCCCTCACTGAGACTCTTCCCAGACTTACCAGGTTGATAAAGCTAACCATCCTGCTCCCCCAGCTCCTCTAAACACTTTGCAATCTAATTTCATGTTTTGTGTGTGTGTGTGTGTGTGTGTGTGTGTGAGAGAGAGAGAGAGAG
>NW_008360311.1:7117748-7119403 GCF_000622305.1 Nannospalax galili
GAGAGAGAGAAAAATATATATATATATATTATTTCTGAGGCTGGCTTAATTCATAATGATTATGTGCAGTTGTAGCTATTTGATGTGCCTCCTGGCAGACTAACCACACTCCAGTGGATGACCCCACAACTGGAAGTACACAGACAGCACAAATTAGATTTCATGGTTATTAAGTAGAAAAGGACGCAAAGTTGGAGAGGTGGAGAGTCGGGCGTGGATCTGGAAGGAGCTTGGGGGAGGAGGTGAGGATGAATACCATGAAAATACACTGTGTGAAATTCTCAAATGATCCTAAAATATATTTTAAAAAGGAAAGGTGGTGAAGATGTGGGACATAGGGACGTAAACAAGTCCATTCTCCATGAAAATCATGGTGGAAGTGATCCCAGGATTCACTCAAAAGACGAAGTCAGCTTGTCACAGAGACACTTACATACCAGTTTTTACTGCAATGCTACTGACAATAGCTGAATTGTAGAACTAACCTAGGTGTCAAATAACAGAGGGATGAGTAAAGATGTGATATACATGAAAAGTAAAGGTGAAGGAAGTTAGCAGGGTGTGGTGGCACATGCCTTTAATCAGCACTCAGGAAACAGGCAGGCGGATCGCTGTGAGATGGAAGCCAGCTTGGTCTACAGAGGGAGTTCTGGGATAGCTGTGATTACAGGGAGACTCTGTGTCAAAAATAACTGAGTAGCTAATTTAACTAACTAACTAACACTAAGTAAATAAATAAATAATATAGAAAGAAGTTATGTCATTTGTAGGAAATGATTGCAAACACAGATAATCATTAAATAAATTAAGCCAGAATATTTTACAAAGACCAAGCATCTCCAATCCAAAAACACAAACCTTCAATATCCCCAAACTTAAAACACTTCAAGCCAGTATAACACCAAAAATATACAATTGCACACTTCACCATAGGCATGTGTCACAGTAAAATGTCTTGTAAAATTATTTCAGAGTGTGCACAAGGTGTGTAAAGCATAAAGGAATTCTGAATATAGATTTGAGATCTTTCCCAAGATGTCTCATTATATATATGAAAATATTCCCAAATCTAAAAAAAAGTATGCAAAATTCAAAATACTTCTGGTCCCAAGGACTTATCATAAAGGATACTCAATTTGTGTCAGGTAGTTAAGCTTTGAAGGCTGATAATTATGGCATCACTGGTTCATGAATATCGAATCAATTTAAAGTGACTGTTTTCTAAGCATGGAAACCATTGGAACAGGATGGTAATTTCACTGAACTGAAGTCCATCAAATATATCTATGGGTTTGTAATGATAAGGAAAAATTAGCTATAGACTCAGGGAAGGTCTTTTTAAAATGACTATTCAACTGAAATGGAAGGAAGGTGGAGAGACAATGGCTCTGACAGTGATGTTCACAGCTGGGAGGTCTACAAGCTCAGTCCTGTGCAGCCACAGGACAGCAAGCGGAAAAGGGAGAGCTTCATGAGGAGGGTTAGGAATTATGACCCATGATATAAGACTAAGTTACGCTAAGGAATCTGTCTTCAGTTCTAAACACAATGGGAGCTTTATGAAATGCTTTTTGCAAAGAAAGACATGCTCAGACTTGTATTCAAAGAAAAGCCCTCTGCCTGTCTGCTACTTGGCCCACAGATGAGAGGGAGGG
>NW_008360311.1:7119423-7125213 GCF_000622305.1 Nannospalax galili
AGCTTCTACTCTAGAATCCTTCACTCCCTCAAATCACACTAATGATGTTTGACATGATGCGGGGGGGGGGGGGGGGAGGGGGGGGGAGAGGGAGAGGGGGGGAGAGAGAGAAAGAGAGAGAGAGAGAGAGAGAGAGGGGAAGGAGGAGGAGGAAGAGGAGCCCTGTGTCTGCCGCAGATGAGGGACAAAGCTAGCTAGTTCAGGAAGCTCTTTATAAAATTCTCAAATGTGGGGAAAAAAAAAACCACTATCAGAAAAAGAAGTCTTACTCTCTAGAGTGACCTCTGTCTTGCTGTGCTTCAACTATCTGGTAAAGAGTTTTTCCTTTGTCCACTGCTAAGTCTAACGAGATGTGGCAGTTTTCCCTACAAAATCCTGGATTCCATGTAATTTTTATTTTTATAATAAAATTAAGAGAGTCTTTTTGGAGGCAGGCTCTTCTCTATTGCCCAGGATTTTCTTGCATTGACTCTCCTGCCTCAGCTTGTCTGGAATGTCAGAACTACCCATGCATACCACTGCCCAGTGAAGGAGACCCCATTCCTGTGCATCCATCTAATACCGTGATCCAATTTTGCTTTTAGTCCTGTGACAGAAAATTACTTATATTTACACTTTCTACCTTTTTCAAAGTAAAGTTACCTTTAAGAAAGAAACAGCTTGCAATAGAAACTATGTGCTTCTTACTGAGCTCAAAAGGGAATGTATACTATTTTCATGAAAATTTTCCTCTTGTGAAATACTCAGGGGCAGGGCTAACTCTCAGCTCAGATGCCAGTGTGGCAATAGCAATTGATTGACATCAGTGTCCCCTGTGTATCTATTTCTGTTGGTCAGTGCTCCCGTGCGAATGTCTGCTAAACACTTAAAGGTCATGCTGCTCAAAGCTATCGAAATCGCACTTACTCACTGGGAACACGTTTTAATGAATTAACTTTCTATATGTTTGGAAATGGGGGTTGAGGAGAGACTAAATTTAGATACACTGCTATCTACAATGCTTTTTTGAAGGGGTGAGGACAGACTTTCTGTAGAGAAGCGTGGTCTAGAGTCTTCTTGCTTTCCCTGTTTGTTGATGTACCTGATCATTCTCTACAGAGAACATTCCATTTGTGTTGCCTTTGGACTTTTTTGTACTTTTTTTGTGTGTGCATATGATGTGGTGTGTGTGTGTGTGTGTGTGTGTGTGTGCGCGTACGCGCGCGTGCAGAGGCCAGAGGAGGATTTCAGATGTTTTCCTTATTCACTCTTTTTTATTATTTATTATTTTTATTTTATGTGTATGAGTGTATCGCTTGCATGTATGTGAGCGCACCCGTGTCGTGCAATGCCTCAGAGGTCAGAAGGCTTCGGAGTCCCCTGGAACTGGAGTTAAGGATGGTTTATAGCTGCCATGTGGGTGCTGGGAATCGAACCCAGGTCCTCTGCAAGAGCAGTCAGTGCTCTTAACCACTGAGCCATCTCTCCAGTCCCTCCTTTTTCACTCTTTGCCTATTCCCTTGAGGCAGGGTCTCTCAGTGAACCTAGAGCTTGTCATTGTGACTAGACTCGGTGCTGGGAAATGAACCAGGTCCTCTGCAAGGACTAGTGCTCTTACCACTGAGCCATCTCTCCAGTCCAGTTCATAGCATTAATAACCTAACTGCCCCTGCCTGATTGAGTATTCACTTTCTATCATCTTTGCCAATCTTTTGGTAGCTTGCTAGGAACTGTTAAAAAGTATGATGCCTTTATTTTCAGTGGGACAATTGTTTTCCTTAACTTTGTTTAAAAGCCTATTTTATTTATTTTTATCACTTTTTATTATTGTGTGTGCATGATGTGTGTGATTGTGTATGCATGGTGTGTGTGTGCATAGTGTGTGAGTGTTATTGTGTATGCATGGTATGTGAGTGTGATTGTGTGTGCATAGTGTGTTATTGTGTGTGCACAGTGTGTGATTGTCTGTGCATGGTGTGTGTGATTATGTGTGCATGGTATGTGATTGTGTGTGCATAGTGTGTGAGTGTTATTGTGCTTGCATGGTGTGTGAGTGTGATTGTGTGTGAATAGTGTATGTGTGATTGTGCTTGCATGGTGTGTGAGTGTTATTGTGCTTGCATGGTGTGTGAGTGTGATTGTGTGTGAATAGTGTATGTGTGATTGTGCTTGCATGGTGTGTGAGTCTGATTGTGTATGAATAGTGTATGTGTGATTGTGTGTGCATGGTGTGTGAGTGTGATTGTGTGTCCATGGTGTGTGTGATTGTGTGTGCAATGGTATGCATGTGGAGGTCAGAAGGCAACTCTGTGGAGTCAGTTTTCTCCTTCCACCTTTATGTGGGGTCTAGGGATTGAATTCAGGTCATCAGGCTTGAGCAGCAAGTGTCTTTCCCCACTGAACTATTTCACTATTTGGGACCGAATCTAGCACATAAATGTGTCAAGCTTAGGTTTATTATTAGGAATGAAAGATAAAGTCTAACTACAAAGATAGTCAGGCTCTTGTCTTGAATGGATTATAAATTGACTGAGACCCAGTGCTAAACATTTACTTTCCCAGGGGGTTTGTACTCCCCCTCAGAAGCCAATTTTAGAAAAAGGCTGCCTAGAATATTTTCAACATCAATGCCTTTGGAATCCGCCATCTCTCAGTGTGACTGAAGACTGGTCTTCATCTGGATGTGTGAATTCTAGAAAGTGTGCTTTCTACTTTGTTAGTCACACTTCAACCACAGGCTCTCAGATGAATTGGTGGGGTGAGAGATCTCCAATTCAGAAGTCACATGCAGGACAGTACCCCTGAATCTCCTTGTATAAGCATCCTGGTCTACCCAATTCTTGTCTAATCAAACCCTTTTCAATATTGCTAGGAAAACATTTCAATTTTAACGGATCAAACATTCAGAAACAATCCCAGTGTGGGCTTTTATTAATGGGTGATAGATACAGGATATTAAGAGAATTTTCTCCATTTAAAAAATATTTTATTTATTATTTTATGTGTATGTATGTATTGCCTGCATGTAGATAAGTCCACCCATGTCATGCAATGCTGATGGAAGACAGACAGGGCTGTTGGATCCCCTGGAACTGGAGTTACAGTTGTTAGCTGCCATGTGGGTGCTGGGATTCGAAGCCTGGTCTTCTGCAAAACAACCAGTGTTCTTCTCTGTTGAGCTGTCTTTCCAGCCCCTCCATTTTTTAGTAACCATTGTTTTGGCAGTCTCAGACATGTATATAATGTGTTCTGATGATGCTCACTTTCACACCCTCTCCACTCCTCCCTGCTGCCAACCCCCTCCTCCTCCAAGTCTCTTCCTCACAATTCAACTCTTTTTGTTTTGTAACACACTGAGTTTAAGCAGGACTAGCTATGTGATCGTGGGTGTGGAATTATCCAGTGGAGCCTGGTGGGGTCACCAGTGGATGAAAAATGGAAAACAGAGCCCCTCCTTTTCTCGCACTCATTAATAGCCAATAGTTCACCAGGGACAGGAGAGGGAGCCCTTGTATCAGTTACTTTGCTGCTGCTCTGACGAAATACCATGACCAAAAGTATCTTTGGGAAGGAATAGTTTCTTTTGGCTTATGGTTCTAGAGGGGGAATCTGTAATGGTGGGGGCGCCATGGCAACAAGCGCCAGAGCAGGGAGCTGAAAGATCAAGAGATCACTTCTTTAAAAAAAAATATATATGTGTATGAGTGTATAAGTGCATCCATGTTGTGCAATGCCCACAGAGGTCAGAAGAGGTCATCAGATTCTCCTGGAACTGGAGTTATGGACTATAGTTATTGGCCATATGGGTACTGTGACTTAAACCTGGCTTTTCTACAAGAACAGGCAGTGCTCTCAACCCCTGAGCCATCTCCTCAGGGGAGAGGGGAGAGAGAGAGAGAGAGAGAGAGAGAGAGAGAGAGAGAGAGAGAGCAGGCCTTTAACCAGCCACAGAAAGCAGAGAGCAAAGGGGAAGTGGAGAAGCTATAAACTCTCCAAGCCTACCTACTTCCTCCAGCAAGGCTCTCCCTCCCCAAAGTTCCATAACATCTCCAAACAGAAACACCAACTAGAGACCAAGTGTTCAATCACATGACCCTACAGGGGACATTCCTCCTTTAAACCACCACAGGTGCCCTGAGCCTCTCTGCCATGCAATTTTCACGGATACAATGAAAAGAAATTTTCTTGAGGTAATTGGGACTGGAGAGGATGGGAAATTTTAGGAGTCTTGATTTACAAACTCAAATGTTTAAGAAAAAAAAGATTTGATCCTGTTACAATTGAACTTAAGGATTTTTTTTTCAAGTTCTTCATTTTACCTGGTAAAACTTTAATCTTGATCAATATAATGGTTAATGTTAGGCATCCATTTGACTGGGCTATGAGATGCTCAGCTGGTTGTGTCTGGCTCTGTCTATGAAAGCACCTTGGGAAGAGAGTGCCATTTGAGTGAGATATGTTTAACCTCACCTGGTGCGTTGAGACACCAGCCAATTCACCTAGGGCCACAAATAAACAAAGAGGCAGAGGAAAGATGAACTTGCCTTCTCTTTTGAAATCAGGACAGGCAGATCTGCCTGCCTTTGAACCTCGGGGCTTTTTTCCTTCTATCCTGGGACTTACACTAGTGGCTCTTAGTGTCTCATGTAATTCAGTTTAGACTGAGACTTAATTATTGACTCAGTAGGTTCTCAGGCTTTCAGACTCAGACCGAATTATACCATCAGCTTCCTGTGTTCTCCACTGTACAGTTGTCACATTGTGAAACTTACTAAGTAGTCTCGAGAGCAAATTTACATAATAAGAAATCCTCAGCATGTCTATCTTTATCAACTATGTATCTGTGTATCTATCATTATCTACCTATCATCTATCTATCATTTTCTATCATCTATCTATCTTCTATCATCATCTATAATCTATTATCTATATGTCTATCATCTATCATCTATCTCTATCATCTATCAATATCTACCTATTATCATCTACCTATATATCAATCATCTATCTATATCTATCTGTCATCTATCATCTCTGTATCTATATTCTTTCTATCATCTACCTATCATCTATCTGTCTTCTATCTATCATGTACCTATCATCTATCTACCTATCTATCATCTATCAATCTATCATCTATATCTATCTATCTATCTATCTACCTACCTATCAATCATCTATCTATCTATCTATCTATCTATCTATCTATCTATCTATCATCTATGTACCTATCATCATCTATCTATCTATCATCTATCATCTAGCTATATCTAGCTGTTATCTATCAATTTATCTATCAACTCTCTGTTATGCATTCTCTCTCTCGTCCCTCCTCTGTCACTCCTTTATTGGTTCTGTCTATTGGGAGAACCCTGGTGTCACCTGAGTTCTTTCTTTTCTTTTGAAGCAGGCTGCTCCATTATTTGGGTTATTACAAAATCAGCAATGTTTACTTTTTTTCTTTTTTACTTTTAACATTTTTGGCCTTTGGAACAGAGTATGTTGCTAACAGGCCCAAGGACATTTTGACTTTTAGCCAAGAAACTGGCAACTTTTCTTTGGGGTCTTTTTACCCTAACTGCCTAGCCAATTTCTACCTCCTATTCTTATCACACCATCCTCTGAAGATGTTACCCAAATTGCCAATAGGGAATCGGGACACAGACCACTCTGGCTTCTTCGATGCTGAACAGGGATGCAGGGTGAGGAAATTGGAGTACCCCTTCAGTGGGTCTATCTAAAAGACCCCCAAATTGCGTACTTATCTCTAAGGGGAAAAGAAAGTCCTTGAATCGTGAATAGGAGATGTGA
>NW_008360311.1:7125575-7127230 GCF_000622305.1 Nannospalax galili
AAGTTGGTAGTCTCCCTTAGCTACAGGTGGGCACTACAGTATTGGAGACCAAGATTTAAAGACTTACATAGGAGCATCACTTTCTGGTTAGGAGCAAAATCATCAATGAGAAATAATTGTCTAAATAACTTTTTATATAGACTTAAGCCTAATGTCTGGGAAGTGTAATCCCGTGAACTCGTAAAGGAGTATAGTGATGAATTTACTCTTTGGTTAAACTTTTCTTTTGGGTGTTTAAGACCATACAGTTGGCCCAATAAATCAATTTATTCGTACACTTAAGGTCATTTGAGGATCTGTTCCTCAGGGGTCACATGGGCTTGGGAGGAGCTCCTGGCTCCTTTCTTTTACCAGTTCCATCTATGTGAAGATAAGTCAAAGGTCCTGCTCGACTGTGAATGGCTTCACTTGGAAGTGTGAATGAGATGTTTCCTTTGAGTTGACCGTCCTCTTTGTAGACTGGACACTGATTCAAGTCCACCTTGTGGGGTCTCCATGTCTTCCCTAAACAAGAGGACAGGAGACTCACCACATTTACAGGACATTTTGAGCACCTGAGTTCTCTTAGGGTCCCTGCTCCTGGTGCTATTAGACAAGCCATATAACACATCTTTATCTGAATTGTTCATAGTTTATATCCAAGGTAGGGGAAATAGAGTAACTTACAAAGGCGAACACCTGGTGCCATGTTCCACTCTGTGGCTCAGCATCCTGCCATTCCAGATTGCCTCTGCACCCCACCCACATCTTCTGTCCATGCCTCGTGGGCCTGTGGTCTCACCCCAGGTCAGTAAATGCCCCCTCTCCTGTCCTTGTAGGCGAGACACCGGGGCCATTTTTTCCCTCACTGCTGCTGCCAAGATTCCACCAAAGCTCCCCCTTCCATGGCTAACTGTCCACAGCTAAATCACTACAACAGTCCCCACCCCTTGAGGGAATAAGTGCCTCTTGGGACACACTCCACCCCTTCCTCCGGCTCTTACAATCTTTCTACCAATCTTCCACTAAGGTCCCGGAGCCTCGGAGAGGGTGACAGATGTAGGGCGATCTCTCTTGTATCATGGCGAAATAGTGACTTCTTGGGCCTCCCCATTATTTGTCTTCAAGCAGCGGCCATTGATCCATCTCAGTGGTGTTTCTTCTACTATAAAGACAAATGGAAAGAAGTAGACACATCTAAACGAATGTGAATGTAAATACAAATGCCTAGAGGATATCCCAGTGGGTATACTATATTCATTAAACAGTATACTGTAATGGCCTCCCTGCTATGGCCTCTAGCCTTTCTCGACACAGGAGGTTGGCCTGGTCTACAGCACCAGATGTGTGTTCCGCCCCTAGGAGCAGGCCTTATCCAGTTAGAAATTTGTCAGTTGTACATATGTTAGTCAAGCCATCATTGCATGTGTAGGCATTGCTTTGCATGTCCATGGTGCAGCATGTTGGGTCCATTGTTGAGTAGAATCATAGAGGAACCTTGCTTCCCCAAACATCTGCATAGCGCCTTCTGGTACTATAAATGTCATATTCAGTGGCATGGAGTTTTGGGCTTAGTCTCAGCTCCATGTTTTCTTTTCCTTCTGCACTCACATCATGCAGTGTCTTCAGCAACGTGGCCTTACCCACCTTTCAAGTATACAACCGACATTAGTGCC
>NW_008360311.1:7128099-7129623 GCF_000622305.1 Nannospalax galili
CCATGTGGTGAGGGGCTCTTTGATTGCTTGCTTGTAAGTTTTTCCTAGTTTTAACAGTTCCAGTGTGGAGTACTTCCTAGCTACAGCACTGCTAGCTTCCTTTCCCTTCTGTATCAAAGGCTGACTCTGAGGGGCAGCCTTAGCCACGTTCATTTTTAGGTCCTTTCCTTTTCACTATTATCTGTCTTTTTTCCAGAGTCCTTGGACCTCACACAAGTTAAAATGTCCTGGTTTTTTTCTCTCTCCAGCTCTGCAGCTGAATCCACCAGCACCTCCCTGGCCTTTCAGCTTCCCCTGCCTGGGGCAAATCTTTTATTATGCAAAGTGGCCACGCCCCCTCTCTGGGTTCTCTGCTTGTGTCCCAGGCTTGTAAAAGGCTTTTTAGCCTTTCTATAACCTTTAACAAATTTTCATATACCTGCAACTGGTCTATTTCCCCACATTTACAACACAGGTGTGGCCTACGCTTCTGTGTAGCTGGCTCGTTTTTAGTTTCATATTTTATAATCCATTGTAAGATCCACATCAGGGCTTCCATTAGCTCCCTAGCTTTTTTCAAACTCCCGAGGTTTGTCGTTTCTAGCGCCATCCTGCTGGCTGTGCCAGTTTGTCACCCGAGTTCTCTTAGGGTCCCTGCTCCTGGCTCCGTTAGACAAACCATATAATACACCTTTATCTGAATTTTTCATAGTTTATATCCAAGGCAGGGGAAATAGAGTAACTTACAAAGGCGAACACCCCGCATCAGTGGGGTTTTCTATCAATTTTTTCTCTGGGAATTTGGGCTCAACATGAGTCTTGCCACATTTGTCTTCAAGTAACACAAATGGACCATTTCTTCTGTCTGGTCTTTTTTATGTCTCTTGTAGGGTGTTCTGTTATTTCAGACACGTTTTACACATTGGCCAGAGCCACTTAGATGTGTTAAAGCTTCTCTCACTTTACAAAGATCCTGTCCCATTAAAGGGCTTAGCAAAACCATTAAAGCCCCATACCATCCTCGAGGTCCCAGTTGAATTAAGCTTTCCTTTATATCTCTGGTGAACACAGTCTCATCTGGCCCAGTGAACTGTGTATCATATATTGCTTTTCTCATACCTAGTTCTCTCAGTAATGCCTGTCCCTCCTTTATAGTCCTCCAGCCCCTGCTAATTATGTTAGTCTCCCTTGGTGACAACCATGTATCTTTAATGCCTTCAACCACTGAGGACTGCTCCCCCGTGCATTGGCCTATGTTGAACAGCCTATATCGTAAGGATAGATTGGTGGTTATAAAACTCGATTGTGAAGCTTCTGAAGGACTTTGACGTCATTTGCTCCCATGTCCTTAACTCTCACAAGAAACATGGCCAGTGTCTCTCTGCTTGCTTGCTTGTAAGTTTTTCCTACTTTTAACAGTTCTAGCATGGAATAGTTCCTAGCTACAGCACAGTTAGCTTTTTTTCCCCCTTTTTACTATCTTTTCCTCTGAGCCTTGGACATTACACAAGTCAAAGTGTCCTGCCTTTTTCTCTCTGTAGCTCT
>NW_008360311.1:7129825-7132024 GCF_000622305.1 Nannospalax galili
AGCTCCCTAACTTTTTTCAAACTCCCGAGGTTTGTCGTTTCTAGCGCCATCCTGCTGGCTGTGCCAGTTTGTCACCCGAGTTCTCTTAGGGTCCCTGCTCCTGGCTCCGTTAGACAAACCATATAATACACCTTTATCTGAATTTTTCATAGTTTATATCCAAGGTAGGGGAAATAGAGTAACTTACAAAGGCGAACACCCCGCATCAGTGGCCTACGGGTCCTGATTGCCTCTGTGCCCTGCCCACAGTCTCCATTAGCTTTTGTCCATGCCTCCTGGGCCTGCGGTCTTGCCCCAGGTCGGTAAATGCCCCCTCTCACATGTGAGACACCTGGGCCATTTTTTTCTCACTGCTGCTGCCAAGATGGCGCCAACGCTCTTCCCTCCAAGGCTAACTCTCCGCAGCTAAATCTCAGCAGCAGGCCCTGCCCCTCAGAAGAATAAGTGCCCCTCGGGATACACCTGGCCAATGCAGTCAGCTTTGGGTGTCTTCCTTTGTTTCAAGGACTTTTACAAGTCAGTTTGTCTTCACAAACCCCAGGTTTGACTGTGTTCCAGGACATCCAGAATAGCTCCCTTCGTATCATCTGTGGTGTAGGCTTTGGTCCCTGGATCCTTCCATGTTGTAACTATGTCCTCCCTGCCTTACGTGCTGGCTCTCTTCATGCCTGCTGGGCAATGTCTGAGCATCTCTGGGGAGACAAGAAGATATGTTGCTGTGCTTCTCTTTCTTCTGAGGCTACAGGGTATCTTTTGATGTGGCCTCAGCCCCCTTTTGGCTGAACACCTTGGTAGTCATTAATATTCAACTAGCACCTTGCAGAGTGAGGCATAGGGTATTTTTAGAGATGTCCACTCCCTTCTTGAGACGCACTGAAGCAATTTCCAGCCGTGGGCCCCTCCCCAACCTGCCTGGAGTTGTGTCCTCCACATGCCTGACTTGAGATGCAGGGCAAGAGTTCCTTGTCCCTTCCTGATTTTTCTTCTTTTCTAACTCATGTAATTTTATCTTTTCTGAAATGGAAAAGGAAAGAACTCTGGATTTCACACGTTGTTCCTTCAGCCCCAAAGCTTTGTATAAGAACTTTGTCTTTTGAAACCTTAAAAGCTGGTGGTTGACTACTTTCCTCCCTGGGGCCTGGGAGTCTGTAAGTTACTTTATTAGTGGGAGAGAGTCAAATGAGTTAAGAAGACTTTCTAGAAATGGAAAGAGAAATAGCCGAGTTACGCAACATCTGAGTGCGCACAGTGTGGCATTCACACATAGGACTTTGATAGCCTAGGTTTTGGAGACTGAAGGTGGAGGCCCTCAAATGTGAGCTTTCGATTTTAACAGTAATACTGCTGCTGAGAAGTATCTGTGGAAAGCCCTTCCCCCAAACCTGTCCTTGTATTTATTTTAGCAACTTTCTCTAAGACTTAGTTATTTTTTATAATCAGATAGGAAAGAAAATTTATTCTTGGAACTCCATAAGCTCTCTGGGCACCAGCCAGCATTCTATCACAGACACCTCCCTACCCACCCATCCTGACAAGGTGAACCCTACTATATTACCTAGCTCTGGGTCACTGAACATGCCAGTCCAGTGAACTTCTAATGAATCATCTTTTGAAATCTCTCCCCCAGTACACATATGTCAATGTCACTGTTCTTATATTTTAAATTGAGTTCTGTTGAAGCAGCTAGACAGTGGAAGGGGATGAGAGCATTTGAGCCGCATGCCCTGGTTAGCAAGCCTGGCTATACTTTAAACATCTGGAATCTTAGGACTGCTAAATCCCAAGTCCATCTACCAGTGAGTATCTTTTTCTAAGCACACAGACCTTATACTTTTACATATGTGAGATTACCACAGTGCTTTGGGGCACGAGTAATGTTTCCTATCATCTTTAAAATTTTTATTTATTATTTTTATCTTATGTGTATGAATGTATTGCTTTGCACGTATGTACATGCACCTATGTTGCGCAATGTCCATGGAGGTCATAAGAGGGCGTCAGCTCTCCTGGAACCAGAGTTACGGACAGTTGTTAGCTGCAATGTGGGTGCTGGGAACCAAACCCAGCAAGAGAAGCCAGTGAGTGCTCTTAAATGCTGATACATCTCAAGCCCTGTCCTCTTCTGTCTCACTCCCTCTTCCCTCCCTCCATCCCCTCCCCTCCTTTCCACTCCCCTCCATCCCCTCCCCTCCTTTCCAC
>NW_008360311.1:7132198-7133774 GCF_000622305.1 Nannospalax galili
TCCCCTCCCCTCCTACCCTTCCTGTTCCCTGCTCTTCTCTGTCTTTTCCCATTTGCCTCAACCAGTTTAGCATTATACCTTTCTAAGTACAAAGCTCCTTCACCAATGTAATCTTGTATGCATCTTTCTGAAGGTTTCAAATGGTCACCTACTCATATCTTGGCAGCTATAGACAATATATATGTATGTTTATACATACACACAGATATGTGTTAGTTATTGTTTCCACTGCAAAAGTAAAACTATATTACACACAATTTTATTTAACATCTTGTTTTCTACAATTTCTAATTTTTAATTGAATTTGTTCTCAATTTCACATATGTACAGAAGGCACACTGAGCACTCTTGCCCCTACCCTTTCCCATCTTCTTATCACCCATGCCCTTCTCCCTCGTCCCCCCAAATATTTCTTTTATTTTCAAATCTATTTGTTGTGTTTGGTGACCCACTGTTTAACCAGAACTATTTGTGTGACCATGGTTTTGGAGCCATCCCTTGGAGCCCGATGGTCTCAGCAGTAGGTACACAACTTAAGACAGTGATTCCCCATCTCTCATAATACATCAGTACTGAACAGTTCAGCAGTAAAGGGTAGGGCCCGTGACTCCCCTTCCCCTTCCACTGATGATTATTAATAGGGCTGGTCTTATGTAGGCCAGGTGCAGATAATCACAGCCGCTGTGAGTTAATCACAATGGCTGTGACCAGTCCTAAGAACGTGTCACAGCCCTTCATCCTGCCTTCCAGCTTTTAGAGACTGCCCTCCCCCACCTTTAAATATCTTTTGTAAATCCTTCTGGGTCAGCAGGAGTGGGTTTTGTGGTTTCCCTGCATGTAAACATCTTTGCCACAGTGCACATCTGGACTCACCTACTGGCAATGTTGAGCGCTTTCCTGTGGAGTTTATGTCCAGGAGGGCGTTGTGGGGTCCAAGTGTTTATGTTTCTTTATCTTAGTAAATGTTCCTAGATTACTCTTTAAAGCAGCTGCCCCCATTTACACACCTACTAGCAACGCTTGGGATATTTTCCCACATGTCTGTGCCAGCATCACTCCTAAACCCGCTTGCCAGCCTAATGGCTTTGAAGTGATGGGTGTTTTTGTTACTTCAGTTCTGTCTTCCTCTTAGCAAATTTGGAAAATATTTACACATATGCGTTGGCCATTTGGTTTTGCTCATCTGTGAACTGTATTTGTTGCTCATCTTCTTGTCACGTTGTCATCTTCTTGTTAACTTGTAAAGCACTGTTGGTGTAATCATAGTTCTCAGATGCTCCTCTGTCACCCACATTGCAGGCATGTTTTCTGAATTTATCATTTATGTAATATCTTTATTTATAATATCTTCAACTACTCAAGAGTTACTAGCATCTGCCTAGGTCTTCCCCAGAAATCCTAGTCAATACCAATTTTTCTATATAGTTTGCGCCTTAACTCCCTTTTTTCTGGTTATCTGATATGGGATAGGATTATGCTCCAATTATCTCAGGGTAGATACACTGTCCAGAGGGAAATGTTGTTTAGTAGCTCTTTTCTTTTCTTTTCTTTTCTTTTCTTTTCTTTTCTTTTCTTT
>NW_008360311.1:7133794-7149733 GCF_000622305.1 Nannospalax galili
CTTTCCTTTCCTTTTTTTTTTTTTCTTTTATTTCCTTTTCTTTTCTTTTCATTTTTTTGACAGGGTCTCATTATGTAGCCCCAGCTGGCCTGGAACTTGCTATGTAGATCAGGCTGGTCTTGAACTCACAGAGATCCACCTGCCTCTCCTTCCCAAGTGTTGGAATTAAAGGCATATGCCAGCATGCCTGACCTCAAGTTCATCTTTTTTCTCTCCCAAACTGAATTACACTCTGGTCAAATGTGGAATTCTCATGTAATACACACATTCTTTCTGGATTCCATGTTCTATTTATCTGCCTTTGCAGACTTACACATTCTTATAATTTCAGTAACCTTGTGGAATATTCTGATGCTTAGAATTAAGTACTCTAATTTTTGATTTAGGTTATTTGTGTTGGATAACTTCAGTTGTCAACTTGACATGCTTGGGAAGAGGGAACCTCAGTGGAAGCATTTCCTCCGTGGCTTGGCCTGTGGCCCTGACTGTGAGGTGTTTTCTTAATTGCTAATTGATGTGGTAGGTGGTCCTAGGTCATACACACAAGCAGGCTGAGCACGGGCAGGGGTGCAGGGCAGTAAGAAGTACTCCTTCATGGTCCATGCTTCGGCTCCTGCCTTCAGTGCCTGCCCTGACTTCCTTCAGTGATAGATTGTGACCCGGAAGTTGTAAACTGAAATAAGTTCCACCCCAAGTTGATTTTGGTCATTATGTTTATCATAGCAATGGAAACATAATTAAGACAGCACAAAACATATTACTATAATATTCTATGTTAATTACTATATGTTGTTAATAGTATTATTTCACAAAATAAAATAAAACCAGCACAGTCTTCTAGGAGTGTCGTTATACATTCTTACCTTAAAGAGATTATTTTTTATATTAACTTATTCCAACTGTGTCTCCCTGGATAAGATCCATAGATTTCATGTATCTTGTCCTAGGCCTTTCTTACTTTGTTATTTTTTTTTAATTTTATTTATTATTTTTATTTTATGCGTATGTGTGTATTGCCTGCATGTCGGTAAGTGCACACGTTGTGCGATGCCCGCGGAGGTCAGAAGAGGCTGTCGAATCCCCTGGGACTGGAGTTAGGGACAGTCGTTAGCTGCCATGTGGGTGCTGAGATTCAAAACCCGGTCTTCTGCAAGAACAACCAGTGTTCTTAACCGCTGAGCCATCTTTCCAGCCCCTACATTGTTATTTTAAAGGAAATGTTTTCTACTTTCCTTTTTGGTAAAAGTTATCAGCAAAGAGAAAACCCACTGATATTAATGGGCTAAATATGTGCTTAACCGTTCCACCAAATACTTTTATAAGTAGTATTAGTTTTCCTTTTTTGAGATCCTCAGATTCAGTCTTCACATCGACTTAAGACAGTACTAGCTCTTCATCTCCAGTATTTATCAAAACTGTTTCATTTCATGAGCTCATTTTTTTCACTAGACTTCCTAAATTAGAACAGAATAAATATTAACCATATACATAAACCATTAACCATAAAACATTTCCCGAGTTCTGGAAATCACAGATTTACCTTCTTCATGACGCAGTGTGATCGCAGTCTTATGTATTATCCTCTGGGTCTGGCTTCTTTCATCTAATAAGATGCACTGAGGATCCATCCGTACTGTGGCTGGGCCATGTGAGTGAGGTGTGCAGCAGATTCTGTTGAACGACTTCCTGGTTCCTTTGGTCTTGAGTGATGATGAGTAGGACTTCTAAAAGTATCAGTCCACAGGTGTTTGTAAGAACTTGAGGTTTTTTTTTTTTTTAAGTTTCTTTTACTTTAAAAATTCTATTTGATGTGTGTGTGTGTGTGATCATGCCACCCTTATGGAGGTCAGAGGACAACTTCTGGGAGTCCATTCTTTTCTTCCAGTCTGAGGCAGGGATTTGTTGCCAGTGCACAGACTACTCCAGCTAGCTGGCCCACGAGTTTCCCCTGGCTTCATCTCCTACCTTGGTACAAGAGTCCTAGCAGTTCAGATGTGCGTTACCACACCCAGCCTGGTAGACTCTGTGATCAAACTCAGATCATCAGGCTTACGTTTACCCTCAGAGCCAACTTACCAGCCCTAGAACTTGAGTGTTTAATTCACTTGTGTAAATACTTAGAAGACTGTTGTTTTCTACAGTAAGTGTATGCTTACCTTTATATACATATATGTACATATCGTTTCTAACATCACTGTACATTTTGCATCCCCAGCAGCAGAGAAGAACCTGTCTGCTCTGTATCCTCACCAACTTTTGATCTAGTGGGGATTTTTGGAGATTTTTTGGTCTTTTTGAGACAGCGTCTCCCTGTAGCCCCAGTGGTTTTGATTGGTTTTTAGGACTTCTTTATTTCTGGATACTTGACTTTGCTTAGATATGTGTATAGTGAATATTTTCTCCTTAGTCTACTGACTATTGACTGTTTATTCATTTTCTTAGAAATATAATTTAATAAGAAGGTTTTAATTTTCACACTTACTAACTTTATAGTGAATGCTCTGTGTGTTGTGTAGGAAATCTTTGACTGCTTCAGATTTGGCATTGTATTTGTCTACATTTTTTTTTTCTACAAAACTGTATCAAGTTAGGTTTTCCTTTAAGCCTATTTTCATCCTTAAGTTGATCTGGGGTTTGGTTATCATGATTCATCTGTTTCCATATGGACACCCCCTTGTTCCAGCACCCTTTATTGAAAAGGCATTCCTCCGCACTTCCATTGAAATGCCTTTGTGTCCTTGTTGAAAACCACTTGTCTACACATGTGTAAGGCTACATCTGGACCTTTCGTTTGCTCCACTGATCTATTTTTTTCATTTTTACATCAGTATCACATTGTCTCAATAACAATAAAAACAGTCTTAAAGAAAGTGTTGAAATTGGGGCTGGAAAGATGGCTTAGATGTTAAGAACACTGGCTTTTCTTACAAAAGACCCAGGTTCAAATCCCAGCACCCACATGGCTGCTAACAACCATCAGTAACTCCAGTTCCAGGGGATCCGTCGTCTTCTTCTGTCCTCCACGGGCACTGCATGGCATGGGTGCACTTACACACATGTGGGCATAACACTCATACACATAAAAATGAAAATAAATAAATCAAAAAATGTTAAAATTCAGTGTAAGCCTTCTAATTTGTTCTTCATTTTCAACATTGTCTTAGTTATTTTGTATTTTCAAATATGTTTTAGAACCAGCTTAAAATACCTGCTTAGACTTTGAGCTATATGTTCCTACATCTAAAGATTTGGGGAGAACTCTATTCTAGTGGGATTAAATCTTGAATACTTGAAGAGACTTATTTACCCTGTGTGCTTAGTCTTCTCTAATGTCTATCAACACTGCTCTAATTGTTCAAAAGACAATATGCTCCAAGTCTCCAAAAATATGATGAATTAAGAATTCAGTTCTTTAGTGGTTAATGTTAATATATTAACATAATGAATAAATTAAGATGGACTTTTCCCCTATTAATTTTGATAATTTATGTTATTCAGGGATTTTATCAGTTTCATCTCTTACTAAATTTATTGTCATAAGTTTCACCTCCCTCCCTCCTCTCTCTCTTTCTTTCCTTTCTCCTTCCTTCCTTCCCTCCCTCCTCCCTTCCTCCCTCCCTCCCTCCTCTCTCTCTTTCTTTCCTTTCTCCTTCCTTCCTTCCCTCCCTCCTCCCTTCCTCCCTCCCTCCCTCCTCTCTCTCTTTCTTTCCTTTCTCCTTCTCCCTCCCTCCCTCCCTCCCTCCCTTCCTTCCTTCCTTCCTTCCTTTGACAGGATCTTCCTGTAGCCCTGACTGACCTGGATCTCACTCACTATATAGACCAGGCTGTCCTCAAACTCCCAGAGATCTGCCTGCCAATGCTAAGACTAACAGTGTGCACCACAATGCCCAACTTGGCATAACTCCTTAAAAATATGACTTTACTGCATTTTTACTGCTTGTAGAATCTGTAGTCATCTCAGTCAATCCTGATATTGGCCATTTGTGTTTCCTGTTCTTATTCTATTTTGTAGCTATTTTGAGAGGAACTTGAGGTGGTGGAAAGAAGCTGTGTGCTCAGGGATGTAGGTTGTGGTTTTTCTAAGACGCAAGGATGAAGCTCCCCCACCCTGGGCTTCTTTCATTCTCTTCAGTGTGGTGGACTCTCTACATCCCCTCAGATTTGTTTTATCAGAGACCCCGCATGTCTACAGGGACACCACAGGCCCATCGACCCCACCTAGGGGTCTAAGGCTCTCCGAAGGAAAGCTTTCCCTGTTGACCTCCACTTTCAGTCCCTTAACCTGACGTTCACCAGTGCTGTCCTCTGAGCTTTTCGGGCCCGGATGTTGGAGGGTCGCTTTTTTGCTGCTGTCCTCGAGGCACACCTTGGTTCCAGCAGTTGTGGGGCCCTCAGGAAATGGCCGGTTTCCGTAAAAGCAGGATATGAATGGAACTGGCATGTGTTAAGTGCAGAGTACTTCTATTTCAGGGTTCAAACTTCATTTTTCATAACCCACAACATTGCACATGAACTTTGGAATCACTTACCTGCATATAACTCATTTTATCTCCAGTAATTTACAAGAAGACAGAGAAACTGAATCAATGAACTGGATTCCTAAAACAAGAGACCTTCTGCCTTGCATCTTCAGTAGAATGTAAAGAGATGGTGCTTGGCCACAATTATTGATGCGGAGGTGGGACTCTCTGAAGTTCTCTCCCAACGCAATGTGACCCTTCTAGAAATGTCGCCGAAGCTCTGCAAAGCGTCTTCTTCCCACCATTCCTTCCTGAAGCTCTTCATCATCTGCCTCTTCCTCCTCTCTCCTCTCATGAGGTCGTTTATATTGTAATGATACCTGGAGATGGTTCGTCAATATGTTATGATTGTTTCCACCTGCAGCAGAGAAGTCTCGCGCATCTTTTGTTGTTGCCATGGAAACAATTATGCCGTCAAATGAAGAGAATTAAGATTTCAGTTAGAGTAGAAATTAGATTGGGCAGATAATGTTGATGAATTGAAAAGATGCTGAATATTGAAACCTGAAGGAGAATAGGACATAAATCAGTGATTAGTCATTTTGTTTTATGTCTATCTGCGAGAATACAGAATCAAATCTGGACTTGTTTGTGTGAGTGGGATCACACCCGGAAGCCACCAGGAGTGTCATTTTGTGCACTGATTGGTCTTTAATCTTTCTCTTACTCACCTTACCCTAAACTGAATAGATTCTTGTTTTAATAAGCTACCAAGTGATTAGACTGTAGCTCTTCCAGCAAATAAGGGCAATTTCATCTTTCAAAAAGCCTCCTCACTTTATAAAACACAGCTTGATCAGGTGTCTGTCACTGACACTGGCTTACACTGTGGTTACCTCAGTATTCACTTGGAAAATTGCTTTTTTCCAGTTTTAGGAAACTAAATCCATAGTTCTTGTGTCCCATTATCTTTAAACTAGAGATGAAGCATTGCCAAACAGTGCAGTATTGGTTACTGAAGAGAAATGATTTGAAGGTAAGGTATTTTCCAAATTGATAGATATCATTTAAATACAATGGTAACCACAGCATTTAACCTGCAGAAGAGGCAGAGAAATGGAACCCAAGGACATTAGACTCTATTTTGAATTTCCATCAGAAATAAATACAATACTGTTTAAGGGACTGTCTGTACTTTTTTCCTTTTGTGCTTTCTTTTTACAGGTGTCTTTCTTCTGTTAGACTATGGATTAAGTACTTGGGTCTTTACTGTCATATACAATTTACTTTTTAAATTAATTAATTGTGTGTGTGGTACATGCACTTGGCTGTGTGGGTCTGGTGCAAACTAGTTCTGTGATTTCTCATTGGGACTCAACTAACAACTTTCAGTATCTACTAGCGCTGGGTGGTAGTATTTACCAGCCAGTCCACCTCTAAAGGCCTTTTGAGGATCAGATAAATCATTTCATCTGATACTGCTGAGTGTGTTTGGAGGAGTGAAGGACCATGCTCTGGGTGGAATTGGAGCCAGAGTTAGAGGGCTCTGAGAGTTACAATCAGCCAAGCAAGAAAGCCTAACAAGGCCTACAGGCCACGGAAAGAGAACTTGGCCTAAAACTCGACTTCCTTTTTCTCAAACTTCTGCATTCTCCTGTTTCACTCCTGCCATCCTCACACACCTTCTCGCTTCTAGTGGGGGTGAGGAACTCCATTTGAAGCCCAGCGTCGCACCCAGCATTTTCTGAACAAATTACTGAATTCGATTATGCCGCATTCCGTCCACTGACTGTGTTAGATATGCCTAACCTAAGTGGCTTTGGCACTTCTTGGCAATTTATTTTGATTAAATTTCATATGTCTTGTCTGTGAATGAGGATTATATGGGTGACATCCAGAAGTTGTAATAAGAATTAAAATCTGATGATACACATAAAGTGGTTAACAGAGTGCCTGGCTCACAAAATGATCTAAGCAGGACTTAAGTGTGAGATGAACTGGCTGATACAGTGTGGGTTGAGATAAAAATCAAATGCTTAAGTTTTGTAGTTCTGATACAAGATGATAGGCAAGGGAAATTTTGCTTTTTTCCTAAAATGAGAATAGAAAATACTGTGGGTTTCTGTCTACCATTAATGTTGGTGCTCAAGAAAATCATAGGTACTTAGATTTTACTCTTATTTTGCTGAGACTGTAGGCCTTTATACTTGTTCTTAAAACCTGGGTAGACTTCTTTGATTTATGTGTGCCAGAAGAGACACACTGAATGAACACCTGTTAACACTGTGCTGGTTCCTGGATGTGTCAAGGAGTCTGTGAATAGGATCTCTAGGTGTGAGACTTGAAGAAGGGGGAGCTTGAGAAGCAGTGTTTTGTCATAGTCATGTTGTATCCTGAAGGTGCTGTGTGACTCAGCTCTCCATGAATGTGATAAAATACCTGAGAAAACCAACTTGTATGGAGCAAGGGTTTGCCTTGGCTCATGGTTTCAGAGGGCTCCGTCCCTCTCATAGTCCCTTGGGCCCAGTGTTGTGGGTCTGTAGTAGTACCAGGATGTCAGAGGTCTGCTCATCTCATGGTGGTTTGCAAGGAGAGAGGAAGAGGGAGAAATAAGAATTCCCATACCCTCTTCAAAAACATGACCCAGTGACTCAACTTCTTCCTTCCGCTGGATACTACCACCTCCTTGAGGCTCCACCACTCAGGCCAGGGTCCAACGCGTCAGCTTATGGGCCTCTAATGGGCATTTAGGATCCAAACCATATCAGAGGCATAAACAAACTGTAATGTCTCTGACAGTTTGCAGTTCCAAAGAGAGCGTTTCTGCGGAAAGTCACAGTAGGACAGAGAGCCAAGGAACGTTCAGAACAAAAGTGTTTGGTTGCAGAGCTTGCCCAGAGATGGAGCATGGAATAAACACTGTCCTCCTAAGCTCTAGTTAGCTTTCTGTTATGATATAACACTGACCAAAAGCAACTTGGGGAGGAAAGGGTTTATTCGGCTTCCAGCTCACAGTCTATCATCAAGGAAAGCCAAGTCAGAAACCTGGAGGTAGGAACAGAAGCAGAGACCATGGAGGAGCACTGTTAACTGATTACTTGCTCCACAGGCATTTTTGAGACAGGGTCTCATTATAGCCCCAGCTGGCCTATGGCTTACTATGTAGATCAGGCTGGCCTCCATCTCAAAGAGGTCTGCCTGCCTCTTCCTCTTCAGTACTGATATTAAAGGCATGCACCACTGTATCTGGTTTTAGCTTCAGTGATTTCTGTAACTTGATTCCTGAGGTAAGAGGAGTGTGTGTGTGTGTGTGTGTGTGTGTGTGTGTGTGTGTGTATTTATAGCATGTTTCTTATGAGTTGACAACAATTTATTTTGTATGTGTATGTGTGTGTATGTGATATGTGTGAGTGTGCCCGTGTATTTTAGCTCCAGTGATTTCTGTAACTTGATTCCTGAGGTAAGAGGAGTGTGTGTGTGTATGTGTGTGTGTGTGTGTGTGTGTGTGTGTGTGTTTATAGCATGTTTCTTATGAGTTGACAACAATTTATTTTGTATGTGTATGCATGTGTATGTGATATGTGTGAGTGTGCCCGTGTGTGGGTGCATGTGAATGTGTGTGAGCATGTGCATGTGTGTGGATGTGGAGGTCAAAGGTTGACATTAAGCGTCTTCCTATGTCCATCTTATCTATTTTAACATTGTTTCCCTGCTCCAGGAATTCACAGTCTCTGTCTCCCTCATGCTGGGATGATTACAGGTGCATGAGCACGCTAATGCTCGTTCAGCTTTTCTGTGGGCTCCAGGGTTCTGAACTCCAGCCAACACCTTCACGCCAAGCACTTTATTTTCTGAGCCATCTCCCCAGTCTCAAGAATTTCTTTCTAAAAGTTAAAATTAAAAACAAAATTGGGGACTGGAGAGATGGCTCAGCGGTTAAGAACACTTGTTCTTCCAGAGGACCCGGGTTCGATTCCCAGCACCCACATGGTGGCTAACACTCATATGTAACTCCAGTTCCACGGAATCTATCACCCTCTTCTGACCTCTATGGGCATTGCATGACACATACAGGCAATAAAATAAAATAAAATAAAATAGATTAAGACAACCCAGAATATGCCTTGTGTTTTTGCTCAGTTTGGAAGACAGCACCTGAATGTTCTGTCCTTGGATTCTTATCTGACATCCTTTATCTTCATTCTGTGTATAGCTTAGCCATGAATAATTTTGTTAGATTAATTTATTTTTATTTTATGTGTATGAATGTTTGCCTGCATTTACGTATGTGCACCACGTGCACACTTGGTGTCCTCAGAGGGTGGAAGAAAGTGGTGAATCCCCTGGAACTGCAGTTACAGGTGGGTGCTGGGATTTGAAACCAGGTTCTCTGCAAGAGCAGTAAGTCTTCTTAACCTCTGAGCCATCTCTGAAGACCCATGAATAATTTTTAAAAATAAAATAGTGCCCTTGGATAGTTACCCCAAGTGATATGTGTGTTTGCAATAAGTTTAGGGGGCTCTCACCTAGAAATAAAAATTTCCATTCTGCTGCCCCTGGTTTTTCCCCAGCTATTGAATGTGTGCTGTGGTGAAACCCCTGGCGTGCATGGCTGTGAGTGTTTTCCTGGTGCTGATGCTGGTACAGTGTGTGCTGTGATGTTCCTGGTGCTGAGGCTGGTACAGTGTGTGCTGTGATGTCTCCTGGTGCTGAGGCTGGTACAGTGTGTGCTGTGATGTTCCTGGTGCTGAGGCTGGTACAGTGTGTGCTGTGATGTCTCCTGGTGCTGAGGCTGGTACAGTGTGTGCTGTGATGTCTCCTGGTGCTGAGGCTGGTACAGTGTGTGCTGTGATGTCTCCTGGTGCTGAGGCTGGTACAGTGTGTGCTGTGATGTCTCCTGGTGCTGAGGCTGGTACAGTGTGTGCTGTGATGTCTCCTGGTGCTGAGGCTGGTACAGTGTGTGCTGTGATGTCTCCTGGTGCTGAGGCTGGTACAGTGTGTGCTGTGATGTCTCCTGGTGCTGAGGCTGGTACAGTGTGTGCTGTGATGTCTCCTGGTGCTGAGGCTGGTACAGTGTGTGCTGTGATGTTCCTGGTGCTGAGGCTGGTACAGTGTGTGCTGTGATGTCTCCTGGTGCTGAGGCTGGTACAGTGTGTGCTGTGATGTCTCCTGGTGCTGATGCTGGTACAGTGTGTGCTGTGATGTCTCCTGGTGCTGAGGCTGGTACAGTGTGTGCTGTGATGTCTCCTGGTGCTGAGGCTGGTACAGTGTGTGCTGTGATGTCTCCTGGTGCTGATGCTGGTACAGTGTGTGCTGTGATGTTCCTGATGCTCAAACGGATATAGTGTGTGCTGTGACGTTCCTGATGCTGATACTGGAACAGTGTGTGCTGTGGATGGTTTCTTGACGCTCACACTGGTGCTGTGATGTTCCTGATGTTCACACTGGTCAGTGTGTGCTGTGGATGGTTTTCTGACATTCACACAGGTGCAGTGTGTACTGTGATGTCTTAGAATACTGATCCAGTGCAGCCAGCTTGCAGTAGTTATCTGTTGAAGGACTTGCTGCCTTGTGAAAGCAACTTCAAAATGTACCACATGAAATGGAAATGTTCATATTAATAATTCAAGTAATTATGGGAAAACCTGGCCTAGCAAGAATCAGGTGCATAAGGGAGCAAGTCACAGGCCCTAAGCTCAGACTTGTTAGTTCCAGGTCCTCACCAGGAAAATGGAACCCAGTGGAAATGTCCTCTGGAGTGAATAGAAGTCTGTCAGCAAATGTTTATGATGTGAAAAATGCAGTCTGAGACTAGAACAGCTCTACATTTTATGGGTGTGAGCTATGGCATAAAAAGGCGTGTTTCTCAGGAAAAAAAAGCCTTTAAAGGGTGAAATATGGGTATATATACTGAATATTCATGAATTTAAATGTTTAGCAGCATATTAGTCTAATATTAGTTTAATATTTTTCAGATCTTGTGTTAACACAGGAATATAAAACTGGGAGGAACCTCCTTTTCTGACATAAATTAAACTCATCTGGAACTTGTTTTAATTTTGAGACCTCATGGGCAGATAATTACATATCAGTTGTGAGAAGGTTGCCCTTTGGGTAAACAAATATAGGTGTTAAATTATCAACAAAGTCATAGATTTAGATCATATTATGAGACTTTAAGAAGCTTGGACCAATTAAAGATATGATATTCTGTTTTCATAATACGTAGAAATGCCTGCTCATTTAAAATGAAGGCAATGGTAAACATATTTTACATCCAAAGATTTTAAAAAATTATTTATTTATTAACCACATACTTAGAAGCAGCATTTCATTACAATAACATTGACATATTCAATAAGAATTTTCTGAGCTAAGATGCATCTCTTTCAAAGTTGGCTGTAAATTTTTAGGCTTACATTTGAATTATTTTATTTATGTGTATGAATGTTTTGCCTGCATGTATATATGTGCATGTATATATGTGCATGTATATATGTGCATGTATATATGTGCGTCACATGCATGTGGTGCCCAAGGAGGCCAGAAGAGAGCATTGGATCCCCTGAAACTGGAATTCGGATAATTATGAGCTTGTATGCAGGTGCTGGGAACCAAACCTGGGTCCTCTGCAAGAGCAGCCGGTGCTCTTAACCTCTAGTCATCTCTCCAACCCCATAATTTGTTGTTGTTTTTTAAATTGGCTTACAAAGTAGCAGGTTTCCTTACAGCATTTTCAATATATGCTTGATTTTGGCTCACCCTCCCCCAATTGTCACCTATCCCCTTCCCCACCTATCCCCTCCCCCACCTATGCCCTTCCCCATTGCCCTCCCTTCCCCAACATTCTTTGCCTCCCCCACCCCTACTTACAGTGCCACTCCCCTCCCTCATTGATTCCTGTTGCACGTGTTGCTACCCTGCTCACCTCTGTCCCTTAAAGCCCCCCTTTTCCTCATGGGCCCCTTTCTGCGTTACTGGCACCTGCACATTTATGTAGAAGATGTTTTTTGACTTTTCCACGTGACATAAATCTGAGCATGGGTTTTGCTTACTTGTCAACAGCTTTCGATTCGAGGAAATACTGAAGCTTGAGTGGTGTGGCTATCGCTTTCTGATTATACACACTGCAGAAAGAAACCAATATCTACGAAAATGGACACTTACATACTCTTTGGGGACAGACGAAATTTTCTGGACATTTTGCAAGATGATAAAAACAAGTATGATTTTAAAACTTCTTAGTTAGAATTTTGAAAAGATTGAAAAACATCAGTATGTTTTCCTTATTAGAATTAAAAGGAGAAATTTCATGACAGGAAAACATTGTCTGGGTTCAACTTGCAGAAAAATGGAATCTGATTTAACTTCATTCTTGAAAAGACTTATTTTACTGAGAATGTGACAGCGATACTAGCACAAACTCACTTGGGTTTAAGTGGGTCTGGGGTAATAGATATAACGTGCCTTGCTGACCACCAACCATGTGACCACCGCTCAGCACTGTGCCCTAAGTTTGAAAGTCAGAACTTTAGTTAGGTGTTCTGGGTGGTAGTAAATCATATGCGACCTCTGTAAATTGATTGGCAGATGTTTGAGGACTTAATAGGTAGAAGGCTTAGTGGAGACATTGGAAAATGTACAGAGTGAGCCATTTTGTGAATGAACGATTGGGAGAGACAAAGTGGAGAGTGGCTCTAAAGACCTGGGAGACGTTAAATGTACAGAGCATCACACACACAAAAATGACTTGTTTGTTTTTGGATAAAGCCTGGGCCAGTCCAGCCGAAGCCCTGTTGACTTGGATGTGGGACTTAAAAATATCAAATACTTTCTTCTACCATTATAAACTGGGGAATTCTCAGTTTCGAGTAACTGACATCCATCACTTCAGCAACATGTGCCTTTGTACCAGAACATTCAACATGCTCTCTGCTAGCTAGTTGGAAATATACAAGGACGTGCTGACTTCCCTATTAACCCTCAGAGCTACATAATAGTAGAAGTTATTCTTCCTGGAGCTGGGTATGGCAGTGCACATGCTAATTCCAATATTCAGGAGGTGGAGGCAGGATGTTAGGAGTTCAAGGTGGTCAGCCTTTGTTACATAGCAAGTTCAAGGCTAGCCTAGGCTACCTGAACCCTGTCTCAAAAGCCAAGAAAAAGAAGGAAGAGAAAGAGGAGAAAGAAGGCAGGAGAAAGACAGAGAAATTGCTGCTGAGATGTTCCTGTCCATCTGTCCTTCTGTCCTCTTCCTCTCTCCATCCCTCGTTCTGCCCTTCTCCCTGTCCAACCTCTGGTCCATTATTCTACCACCACACAACTGGGGCTGGAGAGTTGGCTCAGCAGTTAAGAGCACTGGCTACTCTTGTAAAGGACCCAGGTTCGATTCCCAGCACGCACATGGTGGCTAGCAAGTATCCATAGTAACTCTTATTCTAGGGGAATTCGATAGCCTCTTCTGACTTCCATGGGCATTGCATGACAAAAGTACACTTACATACATGCAGGCAAGACACTCATATACATAAAAGAAAAATAATAAAATATTTAAAAACTAAAAGATCCACACAATTGAATTACAAAATAACAAAAGTAAAATCACACACAAAAAAATCTTGTCGTGCTTTGAGTATGCCTACGATTTTGTGTTGGGCTGAATTTATGATCACCCAGTAACTAGACGGACACTTTGGACATGAGGAAAAGTGCTTTGATTTTGCTGTCGCGGTTTTTCAAAGCTGTCTTTTTCTTGGTTATCACAATGGGACTTGACCTCAAATAAATGGCAGTACAGACAGCAGAAGCTGCGTCAGGATGGTTTTTTTCACTACAACTACATCGTTGTAGTCATTCCACGGTCAAAGAAATGGATGGCTCCTGAGATTTCTCTTAATTTGGAGTGGACAGTGCTTCGTCCTCGGTGGGGAGGAATATTGTAGTCAGGAGACTGGCAAAGGGAGGTTTGGGGCCTCCTCCAAGTCAGATGGGGTTACTCACAGGAGTTTTTAGATATTCTGACTGCCAAACACCCTGGGCCAAAATGCAGAACTGTCCAGAAGTCTCAAAGTCTGCTTGGTTTTCCATTTCATCCCTGCACCAGGAACACATAACTCATCTCATGAGTGTAAAAGTTGCTGCGTTCTGGTCTGTGCAACTCTGCTTCCTAAGCATACGTCCAAAGCATGCTTGGAATTGTGGAGTGTCCCACAGGCTGCTTACAATCACAGCGGTGTCCCTACCTCTGCCGGGGACAGGAAACCTCCAACCTTGAGTTACGGAAAAGAACAAGTGCGGTTGCCGGGTTGAGGGAGCCGGTGCCCAGTCCTCTAAATGGTACCTGTAAGCTATGCTGCAAACCATAAAAATGCAAGCAGACAAGGGAAATACGGCTGGCAGGGGAAGGCTCTCCTGCCAGAAGAGACGGCTCTTTCACCTTTCCACACAAACAAATCAAGACTTGTCCAGAAACGTTATTCTCCGTGTAGCGCACCTTAAGTTTCTTTCTTTCCTAAGGTACCCTCAGATACTTCATTCCTACTTGTCTGGACCAAATACTGTGGAAAAGTACAATGTCTTTGAAACCATGCCTTTAATCCACAAATTTGAATATGCAACACAGAATTTTAAATTAGGAACAGGTACGTAAATTCCACCATAACTGGACTGGATAAATTCTTTAAGCACCTTACTTGAATCTTAATTTATCATGGATCTAAAACACACAAGAATTCTGAACATTTTCACCTTGAATAATAAGTTAATATTATTTTAGTATATCTATGACACACCATGTCTTTAGAGAATAGTATTTTAAGATTTATTTTTATTTATGTGTATGAATGTTTGCCTGCCTATATGCATATATACCACATGTATGCAGTGCCTATGTAGGCCAGAAGAGGGTATCAGATCCCCTAGAACTAGAGTTACAGACAGTTGTGACCTGCCATGTGGATGCTGGGAACCAAAACCCAGGTCCTCTGTAAGAGCAGCCAGTGCTCTTAACTGTTGAGCCATCTCTCCGGCCTCTAAGACTTTTGTCTCTTAAAAGGTTACATTACAATTTCAGAATATTGGTGAGACTTTGGCATGTGTGTGCATATCACCCATACTCAAGTGTCTGAAATTTCCCAGTCATTGTCTGACTAGTCCACACTGCATCTTCAGAGTATTTTGATATCAGAGACAGAAGTGGATGTATCTATTCCCTACAGATATAAAATAAGGGGGTGGGGGAACTGGCTCAGTGGGTAAAATCGCTTGCTGTGCAACATGAAGACTTGAGTTTGAATTCTCAGAATCAACCTAAAATTGCTGTGCATGGAGGTGCATGCCTATAACCCCAGCATGGAAAGTGGAGAGAGACAGGCTGGTCCGCAGGAGCTTGCCAGCCTAGGCTTAGTGGAGAGCTTCAGGTTCAGTGAGAGACCCTGCATCAAAGGAACGAAGCAGAGAGGGATAGAGGAGAATGCTTAATGTCCTCCTCTGGCCTCCACAGGCATGCACCCACACACAAAGATATGTAGACACGTGCGTAGACACACCGAAAAAGTTCTGAATAAAAACTAGCAGCTGAACATTGCATTCCTCTTTGGTCTTAAATGAGATACAACAGGGCATTCTCAAAGGATGGTGTACATAGAGTCAGGTACATTCTTAGGAGCTCCTGCTGAACCCGGAGAAAAGGAACATATCTTCCTATTTCCCAATGAAAGAAGAACTTTTCTCTCCTTGTGTGAAAATAAAATGAGCCCCCAGAATTCTTTGCAGTTTTAATAAAAAGAAACATCACCCTGTGCTTGCTTCTCTCCAGAGTCTCGATCCATTGTAGTCCTGACTGGATCTTTGTGCGCCCAGAAAATGTGTTGGGAACTGGTGTCACCCATCACTGATCTGGTGTACTTGAAAAATGTCTAGGACCCATCACATGCAAATTCAAGTTCAGTAATCATACATCACACATCACCCAAGATGTCCCTGAGGGTTCTCTCTGGCATCCTAGCAAATGACAGAGGATTTATCTTTTATGCACAATGGCTGAAGGTCATGAATCTTAGAGAAAACATTTAAAGCTTAAGGTCACCTGGAAGATAAGTTACTGTGTTCAGTGCTTTGTTTATATATACATATTTTACATATATATTAATATTTTTATGTGTATGAGTGTATTGCCTGCATGTATGTGAGTACACCCGTGTCGTGCAATGCTGTGGAGGTCAGAAGACGGCTTCGGATTCCCCTGGAACTGTAGTTAAGGACGGTTCATAGCCACTGGGAATTGAACCCGAGTCCTCTGGAAGAGCAGTCAGTGCTCTTAACCACTGAGCCATTTCTCCAGCCCCCTGAGTCCAGTGTTTTAAAGTGTGTGTGGTACGTGAAGGAGCAACTTGTGAAGAAGCAAAGAAGATGGGAGCGTATGGCTGGGGGCGTGTGGCTGGGGGCGTGTGGCTGGGGGCTTGTGGCTGGGGGCTTGTGG
>NW_008360311.1:7149752-7151489 GCF_000622305.1 Nannospalax galili
CTGTGGCTGGGAGCCTCTGGCTTTGGACAGTGCTTTCTTGGGCTGAGGAGATGGCTTAGTCAGCAAAGTACTTGCAGTGCGAGCTTGAGAACCCGAGTTTAAGCCACAGAGACCACATTTTAAACAAAAGGTCAGGCATGGTGGCATGTACTTGCATTCCCAGCACTGGGGAGGTAGCGACAGCTGGATCCTTGGGGCTCATTGGCCAGCCAGTCTAACCTAATTGGAAAGTTCCAGACCAGTGAGGTAGGTAGCATTCCTGAGGATAATGCCCAGTGTGGTCCCTTGGCCTCCACATATATGCACACACGTGGTCACATACACATGCAGACCTGTACACGTATTTGCACCACAAAATATACTTGCACACGCATATCCTAAAAATCTTTCTTTTGTAACAATTGTATCTATGTATAGTATTATCACAAGTGCTGAGTAATGATGAAGTTCTCATGGAATGGTTTTCCTCTCCGCCCCCCCAATGTAGTATCCACATCCTGTTTTAAAGGCAGGAGATGCAGGAGGTGAAAGTTCACGACACTGCAAGAGACAATAAATCAAGTCCAACTCCTGGACTTTACTCCACCCCAGAGACCTAACCTTCCACCACTGGAATAAGAATATAACTATCTCAGTGCTGCTGTAAGGACCAGGGGCAAATGCTGTGATACTGTCTAGAAAGCTCCAGGCAGACTGGTCCTTAGCTGTCTGTTGTGTTTACATTTGCACACCTCTGTGCCCTTCCTCAACCCACCTTGCCCATTCCAGCTGTGTTCATTACAGCATTGGATCATCCCATCATTAGATTAAGCCTGTGCTAGAGGCAACAGCAAGCTAGAGGCAGGAATGAAGTTAGGACATGCCTGTGGTTGTTCACCCTGATTATCAGCTCCATCAGATTGAGAAATGCCTTGAAATTAATAAAGCACAGCCCTGGGCATTTCTGGAAAGGAGTCCTTGAAGAGGGGAGATGTGTCTTGAATGTGGGTGGTACCTACTCAAAGGCTGGGGTCAGAGTGGAATAAAAGGAGAAAGTCTTCCAGAACAGCATGGATTCATCTCTCTCTCTCTCTCTCTCTCTCTCCCCCTTCCTCTCTCCCCCTCCCTCCCTCTCTCCCTCCCTCCCTTCTTCCCTCTTTTCCTCTCATTCTGCTTCCCGGCCTCCATGAGAGGATGGACCGAGCTCTCCAGAATTATGAGTCAAAATAAACTGTTGCTCTCTTCTGCCGTTTCTCAGTGATGAGAGTCTTACATAACGCATGCTCAAGTGCAGGAGCGTTAGAAGACTGTCACATTTAAAACTCTCTGCTGTAACTTTTGGTTCACTGTTGCTTTCAGATGAATTATACCTGGAGACTGAGGTGAGGGATGAAATATGATCTTTTAAATGCGTAAGCCCTGGTTGGACGTGAGATGAAAATCCAGAGCTGCAGAGAATCTGGGTTGGAGGGCTGGGTTGAAAGAGCAGGCGACATGTTGTGGGACTCACAGGTGAGATGAGAAACAAGAAACGCGTCCTTCCTGTTGCTCGTGTTTGCACATTAAGACCTGGGGTTTTGTGCAGTCAACATGCTTTTATTTCTATTTATTTATTTATTTATTTATTTATTTATTTATTTATTTAGTGGGACTCACAGGTGAGATGAGAAACAAGAAACGCGTCCTTCTTGTTGCTCGTGTTTGCACATTAAGACCTGGGGTTTTGTGCAGTCGACATGCTTTTATTTCTATTTATTA